>NC_050573.1:272824550-273124550 GCF_011100635.1 Trichosurus vulpecula | reverse complement strand
AAGAAAAGATTAGATCATAAATGCTCTTTCTGCTGGGGAGTTTCCTGATATCACTTGGAATTTGATTGCTTCCTTTTAGGAAAGGGCACGGCAAGTCATATATTCCTTGTTCAGTAGCTGGTAATCAGTGTCAAAAAAGTGAATATTAAAATTTGCCCTGTAGTACTTTAAAATAATTTACTATAATTTTTAATGATCTGACTTGGTATTTTGGTTGTTCTCTTACTGCTTTGAAAATAATAGCACACTAATGTGGCACTTCATAGTTTATAAAACTTTTTTGATATGCAGATCATTCCTTCTATTGTTGCCACAATAGAAATAATAAAACATTCACATGATATCTTAACATTTGAAAACACTGTCCTCACAATAACTATGTGGGTGTAGTCCAAATATTATTTCTATTTTACAGTTGAAGAGGCTGAGGCTTAGAGTCTAGGTTAAGTAATTTGCCCAAGATCACACAGTGTTAGAGCCAGTGCTGCCCGCCATGTTTCATTCTTGCTCTATGACTGAAGCAACTCGTTTCCCAGTTATGTAGGTCTGCAATACCAGATCTTAATACCATTTAAAAATTTTAGTTACTTTTATTTAAACATGAAATAAAAGTTTCTTAGCTACTTATAAATAAAATAAATAAAGCTACTAGGTCCACCATGTGCCTTTCTTTTTGTTGTTCTTTGGGTTCTTATGATATTGGTTGTCTGCTATGATTGCCAATATATACAGTTGCCAGGAGAAGATTGGTGTTAGATGGACTTTTGTGGCAGTGAGCACTTTGAAGTATTTACAAGTAATCTGTGGTTTCCTGGATGTGTTCTAGCCTGATTACTCAATTATGTACCAAGTTTATTGTTCATTTTCATTGCCATCTGAGAAATACTGGTTGACTGACTAACTCTACTGGGTACCTTTCCAACTCCATATTGTAATCCAGGTAATATATGATTTTTTAAAAGTCTACCTTATTTTTCTATTATAGACAGTAAATCTAACCTCTGTAGTATTTCTGTGGAGGTTAAGTAAGGTTCTGGGGCTCAGTGTAATTGAGTCAGTTGCAAATAGGAATATGAGAAGAACCTTACCGTCATAGGGAAACGTGACATCTTCTATGACACTGCAAAATGCTTTAGGAGAATATTAATCTCCCTGTTTTATAGTTCCCTACCAAGTTCTCCACCTGGATCACTGAATAAAGTTATCTTCATCATCACATTTACCAAAGTTAGACCCTCTTCACATCTTACCTGAGCTATTTCAGTAGCATCCTAATTGGTCTCCCTTCCCATGATCCCTTCCTGTTCCAATCCATCATCCACATAGCTGCAAAATTGATATTCCTAAAGCACATGGAACTCACCTGCTAAGAAAGCTTCATTGGCTCCCTGTTGCTACCAGGAAAAATAGAAACTTGCTCTGGCATTTAAAGCCTTTTGCCATCTGGCTCCAGCCCCTTTCTAGACAGATTTCACATTACTCCTCCCTATGCACGCTACTTTCCATTCAAACAGGCCTCCTTATACTGCTTCCCATACATTCCCTGTGCATCTTCTGTTTGTCTCCTATTTCCATGGCTTTGCACAGGCTTCCCATGCCTGCAATGTGCTCCCTTACTTCCCCTCATATAGCTTCTGGCACCATGCAGACTTAACTCAAGTACCCCTTGAATTTGCTTCCAGTAGTTAGATCTTCCCTCCTGCCAGCAATTATTTTATATTTGCTTGGTATGTATTTGGTATTTACTTATATCTGCACATGTTTCTTCTGAGTAGGATTTAAGCTCCTTGAGGGCAGGGACTATGTTTTTGTTTTTATGCCATCACTCCTAGCACAATGCATAGCTCCTAGTAGTGACTGTATGCTTATTAAATTGAGTTCTTCAATAGCCGGTAAATTTTGCTTTCCTTAGATCCACCACCAGTTTAAATGTGAGAATAGCTTGGTTACCTTTATGCAGTTCTCCCAGCATACCATCACAGCTTCCATATGGTTTGTTATACATACCACGTCTATGAAGCTGAGTCAAGCTACAAATATTTTAACCAGTTGTTCTCATATTTATGTACAGTTCTGGTGCAGTGGTTCAGTTCCAGCAAAGCTTTTACAGCTCTCATGGCTTGTAGGAATTATATCACCTTTCTCAGGCACTAGATTGTGCAGTGGATAGAGCAGGGCCTGGAGTCAAGAAGATCTGAGTTCAAATGTGGGCTCAGACACTTACTAGCTAGGAGATCTTGGACAAGTCACTTAACCTTGATTTCCTCAACTGTAAAATAGGTATAATAACCAGACATACCTTGAAGACTTATTATGAGGATCAAATGAGATATTTACAAAGCATTTAGCACAGTGCCTGGCACACACGTGCTATTATATAAATGCTTATTCCCTTCTCCTTTGAGACAGCTAGGTTTCCTCATTTGTACAATGGGGATAATAGCATTTACATTTCTTACCTCACATGATCGTTATGAGGATGTAAATGAAACACCATGTAAACCATAAAGTGCTGAATAAATGCCAACTAGTTTGAAAAGCTAAGAGAGCCCTACTCTGGCATTTTGTTTCTTATAAGATTAAGTTTATGCTTCCACCTTTAGAGCTATGGCCACCCCTTACCAAAAATTCCTGATGTTCTTCAAGTCTTTTAATGTTACTAAAGACCTTCTGACAGTCAGCATTCAAATGCTGACTTAATAAATGCAGCCTTGTGTTTATGATTCAGAATACAGATTCAGCCTAAAGAGGCTTATAACAGCAATAGCTTGCAGATGTGATGACACAAGTGAGGCCTTTTGAACGCCACCCAAAGTGTCATCTGTCTTAGAGTGTAGGAGCCTGCCTGCCCTGAGGGTCCTGGCTATAGGAATCATACCTCATGTACTTGGACTCTAATTCTCACTGATGTTTCTAGTTGGAAATTTTTGATTTTGCATACGTACTGCAGTTTTTAAAAAGGGTTTGCAAAATCAAATGACAAAGAAGAGGAAAATGGGATAGGAAATATTAGGCTTTGTGCTCATAGGTTTAGGAGGATTTAAAAGTAAGGAAAACATTGTTAGCTTGGGAAGGACAAATTGCTCAAGCTCATTCCAGTTCCCATCTACCTGCCTTAAATCTGAAATCACCCCAGGAGAGTTGATATTTGAGGTGAAGAGTTCTCTACTATTTTGTTGTTTTTGTTGTTGGAGGATTGGTGAAGGATTTTTAAACAAATAATATTTAGGGTTTTGTGTGTAGTGAAGTATTAGTCTTTAAAAAAACAACAGCCCTTAAATTGTGAAATTAAGTAGCAAGGTGGCAAAGCAAAAAGCATGCTGGAGTTAGATTTAGAAAGACCTGATTTCAAATCCTGCCTCAGATAACTTCTTTAACACTTGACCCTGGGCGAGTCACTTAACAATACTGATAATAGCTAACTTTCGCATAGTACTTCTTTAGCCTCAGTTTCCTATAAAATGGGGATAACGAAGTTCTTACCTTACTGGCTTGTCCAGTGATAATGTACGTATGGCACTTAGCAAATCTTTGGCTATATAAATGCCAGTTATTATAAATTTAAAGTGATACTTAGATAAGCCAAAGCCTGAATGAGCCATGATTGGTTGTAGTTCTCAGGGTGTTAGTATCTCCTTGAGGATACAGTTTAGTCTGCTGAAGCCATGAGATCAAATTCCGGGTTTAAGAGAAGTCAGGACATGGTTCCAGAATTATTCAGTATCTTACTTCAACTTTCTATTAGATTTTCATGAGAATATTTGGGGAAAAGTATAAAGATAGGCCTCTGTAGCCTCATCAAAATGGAAAAATTAAGCCATTGTAGATAATATATGGATATAGTGCAGAGATATATGCAGTAGAGTTGGAATTGCTTTGTTGTCTGTCTCACTTAGCACATTCCTATGGCCTGGGAATAAGGGTACTGGTTCCAACTCTTACATGAAGGTACTTGGATACCTTTCTTTTTGTTTACAAAGGACTATATTTTAGGAAAACTGTGTTGTATCTTGCTTTGTACATGATAAATGTCCCTATCTGCTTTTATTTTCCTTATTCTGTATAAAGTAAAAGCTAATCCATATCCCATTCCCCACCCCCACCCCCTTCTCTTTCCATACATGTTACCACAGGGAAATAGAGGACTCCGTTCAGGATTTTTCTTTCCTTAAATTTTTTTCCTTAATGTTGAGTTTTTTTCAAGATAGTAAAATTGCAACTATTCAAAATTATATTAATAGTATGCTTGATAAAATTTAAATGACAGGTGCTCTGTGTTTCTTTTCTTTTAAACAATGCTGTGGTCAAATATTATGATTTTAGAAAAGCTAGAAAGAAAGAATTACATTTATGTAGCACTTTACGTCTTTAAGTGCTTTCCTCCCAACTCTTCCTTTAAGATAGCTAGTGTAGGTAGTATTCTCCTTTATTTTACAGATGAGGAACCTGAGGTTCAGAGAGGTTAAGTAACTTGTCAGTGACCACACAGCAAGTAAATGTGAAAGCTGAACGCAGGCAGCCTCACTCCCAAGTCCAGCACTCTATCCTCTACATCTGCCTACTCTTAAGAATGATGTTTTTTCATCCTTTCAGCTAGAGAAAAACAAGGTAGTGGTGGTTGTTGTTTTTCTGGGAGTTGATGATAAGGATATTTAAACATAGGACTTGGTTTCTACATGTACAATAATATAGTATATTTGAGGAGATCTTGAAATGCAGTGTTCCAGAGGGCAAAAAAGACAATCTTAAAACCAAGAATGACTTAATTCTGCAAAATGGAGTATATTCCTACAGAGAGAAAGAAGGAACGTAATGGAAGAAAACCTTTTAGCATTTCTGATGAAAATATATAATATTACTATCCCTACAATAATTCTTTAGATGTAGACTTAAATGTAGACTGTTTCATATACATAATACTTGTTCCCTCTCAATTTTGGAGGCTACAGGAAGTAAGGAAGGGGAGGGAAGAAAGAGATGGCAGTTTTACTTCTAGCCAAGAGGTAAGGCAGACCACCCCGTTTTTTTTTCTCCTTATTACAGCAGAAATCTGAAATTTGCACCAGACAGAATAATGAACAAGAAATATTAATGAGTGATTTTTTTTTCCTCCTCAAAACTGCATAAAAATTCAGCCAGAAGATCACACGCAATAGGAAAGGGGACTGACTGCAAATCCAGCACCAGTTTAGGCAAATAAGTGTACAGCCTTTCAAAGAGACTGGAGAAGAACCAAAAATATGTGTAATCAAGGCTCTGTATCCATAAGTAGCAAGACAAGAAAGCCCCCTGAGAAAGAAAATAGGGAGGTAAGAAAGCTCTAGATTGAGCACCATGAAAACTTTGGAGTAGCACTGCTGAGAGCAGTGGGACCCCCCCAGTCCCAGGAACTCTGATATCTCTAGTTGTTTGTCTTGATATGCCATAGAAAGCCTTGAGGATCCAGTGCTTTGGACTTCAAAGATCCAGGAGAACCTAACTTTACAAGGTCATCACAGAAGCCAAGGTCAAAAATGAGGAGGGTCAGCTACCCCACCAAATGACAGTAGAGAGTGAAGCCTGGCCCTGGCACAAAGCTCCAAATTAGGAACTAAAACTACAGAGATGAGCATGTCAAAGAAAACACAATCTGCATAAAAATTATTGTAGATCTAGAGATTCTCCAAAAGAAGGAGCAGGTAATTCTGAATTAACCACAAGTATAGAATCAAAGAGGAAAAAATGGATTTTCCACAGAGACCACATAAATATCTAGAAGAAATGAAGAGAAAGAAATGAAATAAAAACTCTGGAGGAAGGAAAATTCGAAGGAGAATAAAGAGCTTAAAAGAGAAATAGTAAACATTACTCAAGTTACTACCTCTTTGAAAACTAAGGTCAAATAAAAATCAATTACTCGGTGAGGCAGCAAAAAATATTAGAGCACAATCAAAAAGATTGAAAAATAGAAAATGTAAGGTATTTGACATAAAAAAACAACTGATCTATGTAAGTCAGAAGGAGAGTAGGAATTACTGGACTCCCTGAAAATCATATTTTGTTTTATTTTTAAACCCTGGGTGAATTATATTTCAAGAAATCACAAATGAAAGTTTAATGGACTGAGAGAAAAAAGAGTATATAGAAAAAAATCCATCAATCACCTCCTGCCACAGACCCCAAAAGGAGAAGCTCTAGGAATGCCTCAGCCAAAATCCAGAGCTCCAATGTCAAAGAAAAAAAATATGACAATCAGGGGGAAAAACAGTTCAAGTGCCAAGGACATCCAGTCAGCACCACATAAGGCCTACCATAATTGAGAGGAGATCTTGAAATTCAGTACTTTACAACCAAGAATAATTTAACCCTGCAAAGTGGAATATATTCCTATAGGGAAAATGAAGACATTTTCGGAAAAGAACCTCTGAGCATTTCTGATGAAAAGACCAGAGCTGAGTAGGAACTTTGAAATACACTCACAAGAGGCTAGAAAACCATAGAAATGTATATTCATTTGAGCAGTTAGATGTAGTGCTATCAAATAGGAGGAGGGGGAAAAATGACCCTTCAGGACCTTAGTGCCTTCAAAGGGTATTAAAGGAGTTAAATAACAAAAATAGAGGACTTTGGAGTGGATTGATTCTGTTGTGAGTGCTTTGAGAAAGGAAAGAAGAGGGAGAGTAAAAGTAATGCACTAGTGTGGAAAAGAAGGATGGAATATGTTTCTCCTAATTGGAGTTATGAAGAATATACAAATACAAAGGATGGGGTAGTGGGCATTGGATGAAACTTACTATTATCTGAAATGGATAAAGAAGGGTTGAACACGCGCGCGCACACACACACACACACGCACACACACAGAGCTAGGTGTAGAAATACATCAAACTCAACAGTGAAACAGGCAGGGAATGGCGGTGGGATTAAGAGGGAACAAAGTACTCCAAAGAGGAGGGGAAGGCAGAAGAAAAATGAACTAGAATCTAAGGATTTGATCATAATTCAGAGAATGGTTGATTAAATTGTGGTATGTCATTGTAATGGAATATAATTGGGCTATAAGAAATGACAAAAAGATGTTTTCAGAGAATCCAGTATGGTGTGAACTGATGGAAATTGAAGAGAGTAGAACCATGCAAATTTATGCAAAGACAATACCACTGCTCTAAAGGAGGAAAAAAAGTGAAAAACTAAAATTGAGGGAGTTCAGCAGGGAATGGCTGATCAAATTGGGCTGTAAGAAATGGCAGATGATTTTAGAGAATCCTGTGTAGTGTGAACTTACCTAGTGAAGATCGAAGTGAGCACAAACATGAAAACAAGTTATACAAGGATAACGCTGTAAAAAACAACAACCCTCCCAGAATTTAAAGGACAACTAAACTCCAGACAACACATGATGAATCATGTTACCCATCTGTGGACAAAGGAGATGGCGACAAGATGAGACATTTTTAGACGTGGCTGCTGGGATAAAAGTATAAACTTTATGTTTTGTACTTCAGCCAGACTTCTTTCTGTGCCTCATGCAGGACACTCCATCTCCTGTCTCTGCATTGGCTGTCCTTCATGTCTAGAATAGATTCCTTACCTTTATCTCATAGCCTCCCTTTCTTCCTTTATGATGAAGTTCCGGTACCATTTTCTGGGTGAAGTTTTTCTTGTTTCTTCCAATTACTAATGACTCCCACCCAGAATACGTTGTTCTTAATTTAAATTGTGTATGTTTTTATATGTTCCTTTTGTCTTCATTATAATGTAAGGTTCTTACAAGTAGAGACTGTTTCATTCTTTGCATTTGTGTCCATAGCGTATAGCACAGTGCTTGGCACATAATTGACATTTAATAAATACTTGTTGATTGATTGGACATTTTGTGGATTTGTTTTTGCTTGACTATGCTTATTTGTTACAAGGGTTCTTTTTTCCCTTTTGGTTTTAATTATGTGGGAGTTTGGGAGGGGAAAGGGGGGTTGGCAGTAGTGATTACCCAAAAAAGAGGGCCATTGAAACTTTTTTTTAATGCAAAGAGGGAAACTTTTTTTTAACTTGTGCAGAAGCAATACATTCCTCTTTTTCTGTTCTGCTGGGTATGTGAAATACTCTTTTTTGGCATTTAAATTGAGAATAAAAAATAATATTAAAAAAAGGGAGATACTAATGAGGGACCTTGACTGGTTTCCAGCCCTTTACACCGTGGAAAAATTGTAAATTTTACCAAAAGTTTAAATAATAGAGACTTTGTAATACAGTAAAAGTATGTAATGTATAACCTATATCCAGATTGCTTGAGAAGGGCAGGATGCAAAAGAGGGAGAAAAGTTTGGAATACAAAATCTTATAAAAAAATTAATTTTGAAAACATGTAAGTGGAAAAAATAAAATACTATTTACATTACAAAAATGTACAACTGCTGTGTGACCTACCTGTGGGAAAGAGCATTGAACTTAGAAGACCTAGATTTGTACCAGTTTTGCCACTTGATAGTTATATGACTTGTTAACTTTCTTAACCACTCTGAGCCTCAGTTTCTTCGTCTATAAAGTGGACGTAATATTGTACTACCTACCTTAAAGGCACTTGTAAGGATTAAATGAGATAATGTATGTAAAATGCTATGGAAACAAAGTGCTATGTAAATGTAAGCTATTATTATCTTTGTAATGTCATGTGTCTGATTATTTGGTTGTTGCTTTGAACTTAATGCTGTCATGTTCCAAGCTAAAACATCAGTGATCCTAAATTATATATGAGGCACCTGTATATTAGAGCATTTTATATGGTGAATCATTTGTTTTATAACAATTTCTCAGTCTTATATCTGAGGTTGTAATAGCCTCGGTTGTATTCATGTGGAGATTTCTGTCATCTACATGTTGGGTTAGCTTTTGATCTCTACATTTAGTATTCATTCACTGATTCAAGAGATATTTCTTGGGCATTTTGTGTAAGACGTTATGTTAGACATTGAAAGGTATGCAAAAAAGAGTAAAATAAAACGTGGCTCCTATCCTAGTATAGGTGAGTAAGGGGCATAAAAATATATAAATAATTTATAGCCCATGGAAAATGTGAAGTTAATAAGAAGGGTATAATAACTAAGAGGGAAGGTGGTGGTGCAGAAACTGGTAAGTCAGGAAGAGAAACCAGTTTTAGTTGGGAAGTGAAGAGTTGAGTTTGGAACATGTCTGTGGTTGTGGTAGAAGTACATGATAGGTAGGTGGAAATGTGAGTGTGGAGCTCACGGAAGAGAATGGAGCTAGACTTAGATGTTTTCCTTTGGATTATTCAAGTCACTCATATTCCCGGCCTCAGTGTTATCTTTTTAAAAGCAGGGGAAGAGGATACAAGAGATATTCCAGAGGTAGGATTAGTAGGGCTTGCTAGCCAACTTACTGAATGTGGGAAGAGAAGTCAAAGATAGCACTATGAGGTTTTTAAATAATTGCTTGAAACTTGATTAAAGCTTGTTTGGAGTTGGAAGGTTGATTAAAAGTAACTTTTTTTCCAAGCAATAACTTGCTTCCTAGATGAATCGTTGAGAGAATGAACCATATTGCTGCTATTAGCAAGCTCTCAAAGTGTTTCCGTTAGTTAGATAGTTGTCTGTTTTGCATTGAGCAGTCTGCTTTTCAAAATAGCAATTTAATCTAGCAAACATTTGTTGAATGGTTATTTTGTGCAAGTCACTGAGCTAGGTGTTAGGAATAATAACAAAATAAAAATATCCCTGTCCTTAAGTAATTTTCATTCTATTGGGCAGAATGGAAAGAGGTATAATGTGTAGAAATAAATATGATAGTATGTAGGAAATTGGAGGGGGTGGGGCAAATAGGGATCTAGGCAAAGGACTCTGGGTACATTTGAAAAAGGAAATGACCCTTTTGGTTGGGCTGATCAAGGAAGGCTGGAGGAGGTAGTGCCTGAGCTGAATCTTGAAAGAAGAGAAAGATTCTGAAAGGTGAAGATGAGAGAGTATATTCCAGGTGCAGGGAATACTCTAATTATAATAACTGAAGTTTAATATACCATCTCATTTGAGCCTCTTGAAAAGCCTAGGATGGAGGTACTAAAGGCATGATCTTTCCCATTTTATAAAGTCTTGAGAAACTGAGACTTAGAGACATTAAATGATTTGTTCATGATCCCACATCTGGTAAGTGGCTGTACAAATATACAGAGGTGGAAGATAATTGTGTTGATTTCAAGACCTGACAATCCAGTTTGGCTCATGTACAGTGTGGGGTGGGAGCTGAGGTGAAATAAGAGCTAAACAATAGATTGGAGTAAGATTGTAGAGTTTTAGGAGTTTATGTTTTATTCTAGAGGCAATAGGAAGCCACTGATGATTTTTGGAGATGGAATAGAGAGGGGAGAGTCTAGAAGACCAGGAATTAGTATGCTCGTTACAGTAATCCAGGGAAGTGGCAATGAAGGGTAAACTAGGGTGGTGGCAGTGTAAATGGAACAGCCAGGAGATTCTGTGGAGGTACAATCCCAAGGATTTGGCACCTGATTGGAGATGTGGTAGTTAAAGGAGGGGGAAGTGTCAATGATTGCTTCAAATGAATACTTAATAGACTGGGAAAATATTAATTCCTTTAATCAAAATAGGGGAGTTTCAAGGAGGGGAAGAATTAAGGGGTACAAGATGAATTTGGTAGGGAATAAAGGATAAAGGAAACTGCCAATATGATGTCTTCGACAGAAATAGGGAAGTTTGGAAGAGGGAAAGGTTGAGGAGAAAATATGAGTTATGCTTTAGACATGTTGAATTTGATATGTCTGCCCAACATCCAGTATAAAATATCCTATAAGCAATTGGTGATGTGAGGTTGAAGCTCAGGGAAAAGACTGGGGCTAGTTATAAAGATCTAGGAATCATAGAAGTGATAGTTAAACCCATGTGGATTGTTGAGGTTACTGAGGTTTTAGAAGAAGAGTAAAGGGCCTGATAGAAATACATGGGAAATCTCCATTGTTAGGGGGCTTGACATGGATAATGAGCTACAGAGGAGACTGAGAAGGAGCAGTCAGACAGGTGAAAAAGGCTAGTCAACATGTGAAGTGTTAAAAGGAACAGACAAGATTAGGACTGAGAAAAGACCATCAGTTTTATAAGTTGAGGGGTCATTGGTAATTTTGGAGAGGATATTTTCTATTGAGTGATGAAGTCAGAATCCAGATGGCAAAGGATGAGGAATAACTGAGAGGAGAGGAAGTGGAAGCAGTGATTATAGGTGGCTTTTTCAGGGAGTTTAGCTGAGAAAAGGAGGAGAGACAATAAATAGCTTAAGGGGAAGGTTGGATGTATTCAGGGTTTTCTAAGGGTGGGGAAAATGTGGATATTTTTGAGGGAGCTTGTAAGGGAGGAACCAGTTGATAGGAAGAGGTTGAAGGGGAGGGGGTGGTGATTGAGGATGAAATCTTCTGGAGAAAACAAGGAGTAGGTGAAATCTAGTGTTTATGTAGAGGGGTTATGTCTAACTGCACAGAAGGAGAAAAGAGTGGGAAATAACTTCAAGGGTTTTTGAGATAAAGAAATATTGTCTAGTGGCCTCAATTTTCTCCATAAGTAAGAGATAAGGGAGGTGAAGGAGGCATTGCAGGGTTGAGTAAGGACGATGTTTGGAAAAGTTTCTGAGGGAAGGTGCATTGGTAGAAGTTCCTTACCCAGAGTTCCCTACACCAATGACAACACAGATCTAGTACCTTTCCCTAACTTAAGATTGGAGTAATTATGCACAGGTATTAATTTTAATAATAATGTCTGATATCTACATACCGTTTTAAAGGATGCAAGTTACTTTATATACATTATCTCATTCAAGCTTCATAGCTCCCATTTTAAGCAGGTATTACAGGTATTATTCATCCCTTTTACAGATGAGGAAACTGAGTCTGTGAGAGACTTGCCTGTGTTCACACAGCTGTTGTCAGAGATGTATATGATACCAGGTCTTCCTTATTCCAAATCTATCACTGTAACTACTATATCCTGCTGCTTAAATTTTAACTCATTGAAGTCGACTCTTAATAAAAATACAGAACAATGAGTAACCTAGATCTTTTTTAAAAATTTAGTTTTGAAACAGATTGCATGTTTATGATCAGTACAAGGAAAATCTCTTTATAACAAAGATTTCCTAAACCCAACTAATGGAATACTCATTCTTAGCAATATCCAAATTCTGGTACAACAGAACTTAGACATTCTGGATGCTAATGATTACTCATTATGCCACATAAAAACTGATAATAAAATTTGCATTGCCCAAGTACACAGATTACATGCTCAAAAAAGTGGGTCTAGGATTTAAAATTTGCTCCAAGTGATCTGCATATGCTGTGGCAACCCTTGAAAGCTTACAATCAGTATATTGTTGTTGCTACTTGGATTGGGAGGAGGGAAGAGATTGGGGGTACAGTGGAAGTGACCTTGTTCTAATTGGGTGTGGATAAGTTGTATTGGGACCCCACCAGTTGGTAGACATAGCCTTCTTGGTATGCCTTAATAAAAAGGAAGCTGGTCTGGGAGATATCTCCGAATTGCATAGTCAAGTTGTAGTTGACTTAAATGTGATTCCAAAAAAGTCTGGTAAGAAAGACCTGAGCATTACTTGTATATCTAAACTTTATAGCTCCCCAGAAACTATTCCAATGCCCTGAAGAGAACTGGTGATAAATGATTGTTCATGTTTTATATTCCTTTGCCCTGTTGTAATCTTTTCCCCCAAGCCTGTACTGCTGTACTTGATTTTTTTTTAACCTAAGTGAAGCATGAGCAAATGCATTAAAGGAGTAATGAACATGGGAGTTTCCAGGGGTCATTGAAGGGGACCGATGAAATCATCAGCCTCGCTGGAGTAGATTATACATGTAGTAACTAAGAAGAGAAGTCAAGAAAATGTTGGGCTTTGGGGGAGAGTCTAAATTTTCTCCTTAACCTCTCCCTGCCTTTGAGAGGGCAAATTTTAAAGATCAAATGTATTACATAACGTTTTCCTCTGAATATTTTAGTAATATGGAGTTTCTTTAATTGACTATGTTATGTAGAAAACTTATTTTAACATTTTTTGTCTTAACAAATAGCACGCTTTAAACTCATCCTAATATTAATGCATATTACTTTTAGAAATGATAGCTACAGCCAAGTCCCGATTAATGCAAGTAACGAAGCCCCTGAAGTGGTTTGCATATTGCATATATGTATATTGCATATATTCACACTAGTCAGAGTCATGATGTAAAAATATGGCAATTGTTTCCAGCCCAATGGAAAAAATTCAGTGTAGATGTGAGGAATGCAAGCATTTCAGGGGATTCATTATTCACACTAACTGGTTCCCAATTTTCTTCTACTCTTTAAAACCCCAAGCTTATCCACCATTTTACCGTCTTTCTTTTAGGTTTTCCTTGTTGCTGCTTAACTTGGAGGAATATTACTTTGAACAGCACACAGCTAAGCATATTCTCTGCGAGGGCCACCAAAATGAAAGGTAGGGGAATAGTTTCAAGTGCAAATGTGCTTAACAAATATTTCTGGCTTGATAGATGATTTAGTGAAAATAACGTTTGTCCTTAGCACAATTCAATGTTGTGGTGCCCTGGAGTTTTCTTTCTTCCCTCTTATTTAGAAAAAAATGAGGAAGGTTGGTGCATCATTGTTAGAGGCCCAAGAACACTTCCTGTGCCTTAAATACTATTCAGCCCTAAGTATTTTTGCCTTATAACAGGTCTGGAGTAAATCCCCTGGGTAGGACTTTTATTAGAAATGCATCCTTCATGTTCTCCTCTGTGTCTCTGTCATTTGAGTTTATTCCGCTCTCAGTGATTTAGACAGCAGTTCTATTTAAAATAACAGTCAATAAGTACTCTCAATGAGAGTAGAAGCAGCTACAATAGCACACTTTCAAGATGAATGTATTGCCATCAGAACTAGAAACAGTTTCATTCTGTGTATCTTCATACTGTTTAACTTTCCCCCAAATTGCTGTAAAAATGCAGTCTTATTTCCTTTGATATATACCCTTATCATAGCTTTTTAAGTATATGATGAAATACAGCAATAAAGCACCAACTTGGAATTAGCTGAGGTAAAAGTTTTTTGGACTAAGATGTCTAAATTTTCTTTTGGGCAGATCACTTTAACAATTTTGGGGCAACCTAAAGGGACTTGGACAAGTTGGATGTGGTGAAGTGGTTATTTTCATGAGTGTTTCATTTCTCAGCCCCAAGGGCTACAAAAAGGTAGTTTTTTGTTTCAATAAATGCCAAAGTGACAATAACCTAGCTGTTTGTCAGTTTGCTATACCTGGTCAAGTTAGATTGAAGCTTCAGAAATACCCCTGAGTGTTTAGAATCCCTGATGTGAGAATCCTTTAGCTTCTGACAGTGGTGGGTTTCTAGCCTTACCCTGGTTCAGACCAGCCTCCACTGTGGGAGGGATACATACCAAACATTCGCTGGTTTAAGCATTTCTTGGAAGCTGGCCCCATTTTTGGATTTGATATATTTATGGAGACTGTCTTAAAGCACACTACCATAAAATGAAATTTGGTCTATGCATGTTATGTCTTCTGATTTGCATGTGCTTTTATCATCCTCTGTTAAGATATTTGTAGAAACTGTCCAGGGATCAGGTAAAGATGCCAAGAAATGAAAGATGGAGTTCAGAGAATCTGAGCTAGAGCTTTGTTTGATTCCAGGAATGAGAGGGATACTATAAATTCACGTTTCTATCATAGTTCAGACCAAATTTCTTTACAGTTTTTCATCGAGGATCAAGTATAAAATTTTGAGCAGTAATAGGGCAAAACCAATTCAGGAGAGGTTGAAAGTGATTCCAAAATTGGTGAATCTGTGGATAACAGTAGCCAAGTTCCTTGTCCTAAACCCTTAAAATAATTATATCTAAGTACCTGAATAGATTTGTGATCTGTAGTCTTAGTGATGTGATTATCCCCTCCATTAGGGCAGATCTAGGCCAATCTAGGCCTTCTCATCTTTGCTTTTCTTTTTTTTTACTTGTTCTCTTAGATGCTTTGAAGGCTTCACAGAGAATCGCATCCATTCAGCATGCTGGAGCACTTCTAAGATAAAGACCTAAATGTCTTTTTACATGTTTTGGGTACCTGGGCAACACTTTGACAATCTCGATTATATTCACTTTCACTCCTTTTCCTAGCATACATTTTTCAGGTGATTGTTGGAAATATGTGGCAGCCTATTTGCACCAACTACACTTCTTTCTATGGGGTTCCAAGATTTGTAACCATGTATCATCAGCAGGGGAAGGTAGTTGCAAATTATATACAAAAATAGCAACCATATTCTTCTTGAGTTCCTTCTTAACATTAAGATCTGAAAATGTCCCTTGAATCCCTCCACACCAAAATATCACATCTTCACAGAAGTAGGTTTTGGTATATTCTAATTTGAAACAGTTGGCTCACCACCTGCTTTTCTATTTAGTTTTCTATGTAAGGTATTTTTTTTTATCTAGCACATATATTAGAAATGAAGAACTGAAGGCTCTTTAGCATAATCACTTTTGGATATTTCAAATGTGAAGAAATGAAAAGCCAGCTGAATTTAGTAAAGATAATAAGATTGTAAAAAAAGAAAATTTTAAAACTTATTGAGGAAGAAAAATTAATTTTAAAATCTTATACTTGAAACTTTGTGTACAATTTCTTTTCATTAATAGTACATTGAAGATGTTATAGTTGCAAGGCAGCCATGTGATGCAGTGTAGGACACTGGGCCAGGAGTCAGGAAGACTCATCTTTCTGAGTTCAAATCTAGCCTCAGACACTTGCTAGTTATGTGATCCTGGGCAAGTCACTTAACCCTGTTTGCCTCGGTTTCCTCATCTGTAAAATGACTGGAGAAGGAAATGGCAAACCACTCCAATATCTTTGCCAAGAAAACCCCAAGTGGGGTCATGAAGAGTTGGACACAACTGAAAAACAACTAAACAACAACAAAATTCTAGTTAAGGCTTTAAATGCAATAAAATGTGTGATATTTTATAACAAGTAACGTTCAAACAATTCTTCTGTTTCAATCCCTAGGAAAACCCAGGGATCATTAAAAATCTGTTCAAAATCAGTGATTTTTGAACCTGATGAGATGTTTCAACCCATCATTAAGGTGACGACACTTTTAAAAACTTTACAGTTACTGTATTAAATTTCTTTTTTGTGAATAACTTTTCTATATTTCTTTCTTATAACATTTTTCCTATTTTCTATAGATTCCTTTGAGAGACTGTATAAAAATAGAAAAGCATGGAGACAATGGAGCAAACAGCCTCTTTGCAAAGTATGTTACTATTGGATCACTAGATGTTTGATTCAATATTCTTTAATTACACTATTAAGTGTGCTGAGTATCTCTTATCTACATTTTAGGACTCAACAGGGAAGGATTTCTCTTGTTTTCAGCCAGGTAAGAAATGTATTTAAAAATTTTTTTAATCCCTGACCTAAAGGCTATAGGTGAATGCCATCGTAATAGATATAATTGAGAAGCAAAATGTCCTAATGGTTAAGAGTTGTGGACTTGGAATCAGGAAAACCTAGATTTCAGTCCCACCTCAGTTATCTATTAACTCATTTTCCTCATCTGTAAAATGGGGATAATAACATATTAATATATTCTAAGTGCTTTAGGAAATCTTAAAGTCCTATGTAAATGGCAATTTTTATTGTTATAAAAAAAGTACATATCTTTTCAACTTACATTTGAGAAGGATACAGAACCAGTTATGAGAAATACAGTCATAGACACTCAGATTCGGAAGAAATCATCTTAGATGATTATAAGTCATCTAGTCCGATCTGTACCTGAAGTGTGAGTCTTTTCTGCTGCATCCCTGACAAGTAACCATCCAACTCAATCAATATTTACGTAATAATTTAGTGCGTACAAGATTTTATGACTTTGGAGTTTCTGGTGGGAGGATTGGGGGCTTAACTTTCCTTTAGGACACTTTTCCCTAGTTACTTTGAGATCAAGGGGCAAGAGTTTTTCCCTTAGCCCTCTCTGTTGCCTGGAAGGCTTGAGCCAGATGTAGTGTAACCTGAATCAGTTTTGGGATCACATCAACCATTAAGGGTACTCCTCAGCATGTGTGACCATAAAAGGATATTTATGTATATGTTATGTCCTTTTGTCCTAAATTCCACCTATCTACTTAACTACTTTCTGATTCATCCAGTTTTTTTAACCTAATTATAATCATCTTCCCCAAGATGGAATTCAGCCAGTTAGTTCCCTACATTCATGTGTGGATTCATGCATATAACAAAATCCCAACAGATGAAATACTATTCCTCCAAACCCCATTATTACTCTATTTAGTAGGCTAGGGATTCCACTATGATTTTAGTAGGCCACTCTCCTAAGGGTAATTATGTTGTTCATACTTTAAATTCAAAGTTAGAGGAATTTAAAATTAGGCAGAAGTTCACAGGGTCATTCAGATATTTCATCGTTCTAAATTGGCCTCTAAGGAAAAACATGTGAACTGTCTTGTTACTTTTAAAAAGAAAGCTCTCTTTTTTTAAAAAAAAAATTATTTTAGTTTTCAGCATTCGTCTCCACAAGATTTTGAGTTACAAATTTTCTCCCCATCTCTATCCTCCCTCCCACCCCGAGATGGCATGTATTCGATTGCCTCCTTCCCCAGTCTGCCCTCCCTTCTATCACCTTACCCCCTCCCTCATTTCCTTTCCCCTTACTTTCTTGTGGGGCCAGGTAGATTTCTGTACCCCATTGCCTGTGTATCTTATTTCCCAGTTGCACGTAAAAACAACTTTTAAACATTTGTTTTCAGAACTTTGAATTCCAAATTCTCTCCCTTCTTCCCTCCCCAGCCACCCTCCTTGAGAAGGCAAACAATTCAGTATAGGTTATACATGTATCATTATGCAAAACACTTCCGTAATAGTCATGTTGTGAAAGACTATATTTCCCTCCATCCTATCCTGTCCCCCTTTATTCAGTTTTCTCCTTTCACCCTGTCCCTTTTCAAAAGTGTTTGCTTTTGACTACTCCCTCCCCTAATCTGCCCTCCCTTCTATCATCCCGCCGCCCCTTCTTTCCTGTAGGGTAAGATACCCATTTGAGTCTGTATGTTATTCTCTCCTTAAGCCAAATCTGATGAGAGTAAGGTTCACTCATTCCCTTTTACCTACCCCTCGTCACTTCCATTATAACTGCTTTTTCTTGCCACTTTTATGTGAGATAATTTACCCCCTTCTGTCTTTCCCGTTCTCCTTCTCCTAATATATTCCTCTCTCACCCCTTAATTTTATTTTTTTAGATATCATCCCTTCATATTCAACTCACCCTGTGCCCTCTGTCTATATATGTATATGAATATTCCCTTCAACTACCCTAATACTGAGAAAGCTCTCATGAGTTATAAATATCTTTACATATAGGGATATAAACAGATCAACTTTAATAAGTCTCTTATGATTTCTCTTTCCTGTTTACCTGTTCTTTCTTTCCTTTTTTTTTTGGAGGGGGGAAAGCAGAGCAATTGGGGTTAAGTGACTTGCCCAAGGTCACAGCTAGTAAGTGTGTCACATGTCTGAGGCCAGATTTGAACTCGGGTCCTCCTGACTCCAGGGCCTGTGCTCTACTCACTGTGTCACCTAACTGCCCCCCCCCCACCCCGTTTACCTTTTAATGCTTCTCTTGATTCTTGTATTTGAAAGTCAGATTTTCTATTCAGCTCTGGTCTTTTCATCAAAAATTTTTGAAAGTCCTCCATTTCATTGAAAGTCCATTGTTTGCCCTGAAGTATTATATTCAGTTTTGCTGGGTAGGTGATTCTTAGTTTTAATCCCAGATCCTTTGACCTCCAGAATATCATATTCCAATCCCTTTGATCCCTTAGTGTAGAAGCTGCCAGATCTTGTGTTATCCTGATTGTGTTTCCACAACACTCAAATTGTTTCTTTCTGGCTGCTTGCAATATTTTTTCCTTGACCTGGGAACTGTGGAATTTGGCCACAATATTCCTAGGAGTTTTCCTTTTGGGATCTTTTTCAAGAAGTGATCAGTGTATTCTTTCAATTTCTATTTTACCCTCTGGTTCTAGGATATTAGGGCAGTTTTCCTTGATACTCTCTTGAAAGATGATATCTAGGCTCTTTTTTTTGAACAAGGCTTTCAGGTAGTCCAATAATTCTTATCTCTCCTGGATCTGTTCTCCAGGTCAGTGGTTTTTCCAATGATATATTTCTTTTTTTGTTTGTTTGGTTTTTTTTTTTTGAGTGGGGAAGGCAGGGCAATTGGGGTTAAGTGACTTACCCAAGGTCACACAAGTAAGTGTGTCAAGTGTCTGATGCCAGATTTGAACTCAGGTCCCCCCCGACTCCAGGGCCGGTGCTCTACTCACTGAGCCACCTAGCTGCCCCACAATGAGATGTTTCACATTGTCTTCCATTTTTTCATTCCTCTGGTTCTGTTTTATAATATCTTGATTTCTCATAAAGTCACTAGCTTCCACTTGCTCCAATCTAATTTTTAAGGTGGTATTTTTTTCAGTGATCTTTTGGACCTCCTTTTCCATTTAGCTAATTCTGCCATTTAAGGCATTCTTCTCCTCATTGGCTTTTTGGAGCTCTTTTTGACATTTGAGTTAATCTATTTTTTTAAGGTGTTATCTTCTTAAGAATTTTTTGGGTCTCCTTTAGCTTGACTTCTTTTTCATGATTTCTTGCATCATTCTCATTTCTCTTTCCAGGTTTTCCTCTACTTCTCTTACTTGATTTTCCAAATGCTTTTGGAGCTCTTCCATGGCCTGAGACCAATTCATATTTTCTTGGAGGCTTTTCATGTAGGCTGTTTGACTTTGTTGACTTCTTCTGGCTGTATGTTTTGATCTTGTCACCAAAGTAAGATTCTATAGTCTGAGTCCTTTTATGCTGTCCACCATTTCCCCAGCCAGTTATTTGGCTTTTGAGTTCTTTGTCAGGATATGACTCTGCTTCCAGAGTGGAGAGTGATCTGTCCCAAGCTTCAGGGGTTTTGTGCTGCTGTTTTCAGAGCTACTTCTCTTCTGAGGTGGTATGAGGCAATGAGAGGTGTCCACTCCTCCCCCAGCCCACACCCTGGTTCATGAGTGATCTCAGGCACTCCTTTCTGCCCTGTAACTACCAGGAGGACTCCCTTTCCACGGCCACCACAAGCTCTGCCACACAAACGCTTCTCCTCCCCCAAGGATCGCCAACCAAGACTACAACCCAGATCCAGTCAGGGCGAAGCAAGAGAATCCTGCCTCAGTGCCCGCAAAGAGATCCCTGCACTCCTACTCTGATCAGCTGCTTGATTACCCCCACCATCTGTGGGCCTGGAGCTCCGGAAGTAGTCGCCTCTGCTGCTGCTGCAGCTGCTACTGCCATAGCCACCACCACAGCCACCTCTACCACTCTGGGGCTGGGGCCAGACCGCGCCCTCCTCTCACCCAGGTCCAACAGTTTTCCCATTGACCTGCTATGTTGTCTATGGTGTTTGTGGGTTGAGAAGTCTAGAAACCGCCACAGCTCAGTGATTCAGGGCCCTGAGGCCTGCTCGGCCTGGTCTGCTCCGGCCTGGTCTGTCTTGGCAGAGCCCAGGCTGGGCCGCACTCTGCTCCCAGCACCGTGCGATAGACCCTTCCCAGTGACCATCCAGGCTGTCTTATGCAGGAGACTTGTTTTACTCTGTCATTTCGTGGGTGCTATAGCTTTAGAATTTGTAGAGTCAGTTTTTATAGGTGTTTGGAGGGATTTGGGGGAGAGCTCAAGTGAGTCCCTGTTTTCACTCTGCCATCTTTGCTCCGCCCCAAAAAGAAAGCTTTCACATTGTGACTTTCTCTAACATGTAACAGATCAGTAAGGTACCCTTGACCTTGAAGGCTCTAGTAGTTGCTTGATTTAAAATTTTAGTTCATTTAAAAGGGAAGAGCTTTTTTAAGAAGCATAGTTTATATAGAGTAAATTATTTACTAGATGGAAATCTTTTTACTCTAGATTCATAGTAATTAAGCACTTTAAGAATCTCTGATTTCATGAGTGGTCATTTTCGATACTGAAATAATTCACAGAGCCATACAGCTTCAGTGACCAAAAACAGCCATCATATGATGGCTAGATTTCTAGTGATGAGCCTCTCCCAACTTGGATGCACTGGTCCTTGTATGATAAACCTCCGATCTATCTTGGATCCCATATTTGAAGCCTTTCCAGTTTGTTGTAGGACCTGTAGTATTTTACGCTTAACAGGACTAGCCCTCAAGAATCGAGATTTACTTCAATACCACCTTGAAACATCATAGTAGGACTTTAATGAGGGGGTGGAGGGAAAGCTTAGAAATAAAAATAAGTTATCTACCCTTAATGATTTGAGAGTGGACTTTTACTTTACAACTCCTCTACAAAGTTAGGCTAACACTAAAGTCAGCCTTCAGACCCCAAACTATCCCCTAAATGCTATTTTGAGGTATCTGGATAAGATAGACAAGATGAATTCCAAATTCCTTTCTGGTACCGTACATAGTTTTACCTCCCTATTCTCAACAGCCTTTTATCTAGGAGATGAAATAAATGTTTTTGAAAGGCTAATATACATTTAATAAGTATTTGAAGAATGAATGACTATAATAATTTTATACAGCACTGCTACTGGTCGTCTTAGAGATTCAAATGAATCTGTGTTCTCATCTGGGGTTAGGGTTAGAAACAGAAACAGGTTTAGAAACAGAATTAAGGTTAAGGTTAGAGTTGCAAAGGGAACCCCATCCATGACTTCCTATCCTATGAAACTTTTCATCTATGTCCCCCCATAATTTCACCACTCAGGACCTTCCTTGCTTTCTCCTAACGTCTCAAGGGCTAGAATGTTAAATGACCCGTCCAGGGTAACACAACCAGTATGTGTCAGAGGTGAGTCTTGAATGCAGATCTTACTGACTTCTGACTCACCTCTGTATCTATTATGTCATAACTTCTTCTCAGTCTTAATTTGTCAAAATACACAGAGTAAAGCAAAAGTCAATACACAGTTGAAAAAAAAAGCATAACACTGTTTCCACCCAGGCCTATGATAGAAATTTTTTTAAAAGAAAGTTTGGTCAACTGAATTACTATGTAAACCTGAGCGGTTATTATGATTTGTGTTTCTATTTCATGTGTTGGGTGACTTCCTCCTGTTTTGTAAGGAACTGAAACTTAGGTTAGTCCTTTTTTTTTTTCCTACCTACAGAAAGAGGAAATAACTTCATCTCTTCGGGCTTCAGTTTCATGGGCTCATGGATTTAGAACTGGAAGGGACCTTAGGGGGCATCTAGTCATCTCTCTCCTCTTACAAATGAGGGAAATGAGACATAAAGAAGTTAAATGATTTGCCCAGGGTCAGACAGCCAGTAAGTGTCAGAGGCAGCCGTTGAACCAAGATCCTCTGACTCTTAAGTCCAACACTCTAGCACCTTTTGAGGAGGCTGGATTATATGATTTCTAAGATCCCTTTCAGCTCTAGTATTAGATGCCCCAAGATTTTCTTGGTTACTTTTATACATGGTTACATGCAGTTAGAGTATCTGAATATTTTAGTAATCTGGAGTTTCTTTGTTTAGTAGTCTGTATTGTTTTGTAGAAAACTATTTTTGAAAAATGCATGTCTTAACAATTAGCATACCTATTCTTATTTTAATGCATATTAATTTTAGAAATGATAGCTACAACTACATTCTGTTAGTACAAATAAAGAAACTCCTGAAGTGGTCGCATGTGTTCATATTCATCCTAGTCAGAGTAAATATGTAAAATAATTGTTTCCAGTCCAGTAGCAGTAATGCAGTAAAGGTTTGAAGAATGCAGCCACTTCAGGGGATTTATTAATCACACTAATTGGGACCTGGCTATATGTCAAAAGTGATTTTAAAATCCAGTTTTTCACCTCCTAACTGTAGCAGTTTCTTACATTGAAAAAATTGGGGTAAGACATATTCCAACTATTCATTTGTCCCCCTTAGGTATATTTCATTAAAGAACATAACATTGTAGCACCATATAAAATCGAAAGGGTAAGTAAACTTTTATTTGCAGCTCTTTATAGTGGTCTTTAAGGAATAAAATGTAATAACTATATTGAAGTCTTCAGTAAAATATAATACTGGGAAAGCTATAAAAGCTTACTTGCTGGTTATTTATTACAAGACTGCAGAAGGGGAAAGTCTGCATCAGTGAAATAGAATTATGTTTATCTTTTTAAAAAAGATAACAGCTTGAATGACAAGATTAGACAAATGAACACTGTTATAAATATTGACTTGTTTTCTGTTGCTGAGAACTTAATATAAAATGTGCCTAATTCTACTTATATAGCACTATTTTTAGGAAACGCAAAGGCAAATTTATTCTTTTTCCATCCTTTCAAGGAATCTGCAGTGGCTGTGAGCACTATTCTTAGGGTCTCTCAAAGAAAGACTCATCAGTTAACTGTAGACATGGCACTTAATTAGTCTGCGCTTCACTCAGCTCTCTGCTTTAGCTTGGCAAAGTTAAAAGGGAGAATATATACCAGAAGGTAAAGGTTTTTGAGGGCAGCATATACAGCAAAAGCCTTACTTCCCATCATATTGGGGAAATGCAAAGTTCTCATTAGTCAGAAATTCCACAAAACCCCATTCAATTCATGTTGCCCTAGGTAACCCTCCCCCCATTCTTCTGTTTACCCAAGAACCAGTTTTTACCCAGTTCTTAATCTGTACCCTGAAGTGAAACACTGTATAAGTTCTATTGAAGGGCAGTAAGTAAAGAGGGCCGTTATAAAATTAGGAGGGAAAGCAGAAGCTGAGAAGAAGAGGAGATAATTTGAGCGAAGATATGACACTTCATGTTTACTACAAATTTTCACTCTAAAAATGATATCAGTCACAAAGGTAGACTAGACTAGACTTAGCTGGCATGAACTTGATACTAATACTTGATACTGCTTTCACTCTAAATCAAAATTATTTCCACTTGAAGGAGCACCTAGAATTTGTTAGATTCACAGGTGTCCTCTTTGAGTTCTCTGTTGCCATTTGGATGCCATTATTTTTCATTGTTTTACTTCATACTGTAATTTCCTTCAGCAGATGAATTTATTAAATACCTACAGTATTCAGTATTATCCTAATAATACAGTCTTGCATTTTTTCTGATGCCTTTTTTTATCCCCATTTTTGTTAGGGCAAAATGCAGTATGTCTTTGAGTTGGATATAGCAGGGAAAGTAGAAGATGTTGTAGAAACTCTCCTTCAGGTAAGCTTTTTAAGAAATATCAAGTGTTTTCTTTTAAGGAAAATAAGAACACATTTATAAAACCAGTTGCTTATTCTATGATATTTTAGCTTCACAGAGCATCTTGCCTTGATAAACTGGGAGATCAAACTGCCATGGTAAGGTTTTCCTAAGACTTTAATTATAATAAATACAATCATCATTGTTTTGGTATTTGAATGTAACTGTACTCCTTTTATTTTAAAACCTTCATTTTGAATGTTTTTATTTTCTTAACAGATAACAGCTATTTTGCAATCACGTTTGGCTAGAACATCATTTGACAAAAACAGGTAGGTTTATTTTTCCTATAAATTTTGCTTGTTTTTATTTAACAAGCTGACAATTTTCATGTGTCTGTTTTACTTGAATATTTCATAGTTTCTTGCAAGCAAATATTCAAAGTATATTTGAGTAAGCAGATTGTTTTGAGAAGAATAGATTCCATTTTAGAAGGGAAAAGAAATAATTTAAGAAGGATTAGCTTCTTTTGACCTACTTAGAATGCATTCTTTTTCTACACTGTGATTTAGACTTGCATTTTGTGCTTAAGTGTGACACTAAATTTAAAGAGTTTAATTATAAAAGCATTAGCATATCCAGTCACCAAAATGCTATATTGATAAATTCTTTGAACATTTATATAGTGTAAAATGAACACTGATAGGTTTCTGAAAGGGAAAAAAAAATCTATGTCTAAACTTAGGGAACACTTTTTATTTTTATTGATATATTTATTGTTTTTTTTATTTTCATTGATATTTTTTGCTTTTATATCATCTTCATTTCTGAATATGTTCTTTCTTTTTTCTACCTGGCAAGGCTTCTCAAAAATAATAATAATAAAATGAAAGAATAAAGCAGTTCAGAAAAACCAAACAACATATCAACCATGTCTATCAATATATACAATTTTCCATACCTATAGTCTTTCACTTCTGTGAAGAAAGGAGGGAGATACATTTTCTCAACTCTCCCCTCTTCATCATTATAATTACATACTGTTCAGTTTTGGGTTTTTTGCCCTTTCCATTTATACTGTTTTCGTCATTGTGAAGTTTTCCAGATTCTACTTAATTTCTTCTGCATCAGTTCTTATAAGTCTTCTCATGCTTCTGAATTTTAAAAATTCATCATCTCCTACAGCACAGCAATATTACATTTACATTTCTGTACTGCACTTTGGTTATGCATTTCTCAGTTGGTAGGCATCTACTTTGTTTCTAGTTCTTTACTACTAGAAGCAATGCTGCTTTGAATGTTTTGGTTTTTTGGAAATCTTTCTTTCTCTCTTTGACCTCCTTGAGGTACATGCCTAGGAATGCAATCTCTGCATTAAAGACTATGGACCACTTAGTCATGCTTTGAACATAATTCCTGATTATTTTCCAGCATTATTGAACCAGTTCACATTCTACCAAGCTGATTTTGAGTCATTAACAACAGCTATTTGAGTCCAACATTTCACCAGTTCTGAATCTTATTAATTTTATTGTTGTCTAGCCTGCATTTCTCATCTTTTCCATAAAAGTAGCATGTGATACTTTATTCAATGATTTATCCCTATTAAATTTTAGTAGATTGGCTGACCCAATGTTCTAGCTTCTGAAGACTTTTTTGGATTCTGAATCTATCACCAAGTATATTTAGCTATTCCTTCCAGCTTTGTGTGATCTAAAAATTTGATAAGCATACCATGTATACTTTTAGCTAAGTCATTCATAGTAACATTAAACAGCATAGGGCTAAAAATTGATTCTTGGGGCATTTCATTGGAGACCTTCCAAGCTGACATCCAACTAGTTGATTATTCTTTGGGTCTGGCCCTTTGACTAGTTTTCAGGACACTTAATTGTATGATTTTCTGATTACCTCTCTCCAACTTTCTCCCAGTTTAGAACCTCCCCCATTGAGACAATTTGTCTCATCTGTAATTGATAGCTTTAGTGTTATAGGAGCACCTAAAAGGTTAAATGCCTTAGTGGCCAAATAGTTAATGTTAGTGGGGGCAAAACTTTAACGTAAGTCTTCCTGACTCCAAACCTAGCCCATTATCTAATATGCCATGCTGTCTTTCAGTCTAGTATGGATAGGACTAGGTACTACACCTGTGGTTTCTTTGGTATAGGGTGAGGAAATTCCTTACACTAATGTAGACTGGCAAAGAAGGGGCCAATAGACAGATTGAAGATGAGAAAAATAACCTCTGATACAAGCTTCTGGAAGAGAGAGTAGGAAATGGAATCAAGGGTACAAGTAAGTGACAGCAAGAGGTCCTATTTCATCGTCTGAAACAGAACAAAGGAGAAAGATGTCAAAAGGTTTGGGGTATAGAGGAAGGAAGATAAAGTAGCATAATTTATTCGTACCTTAATTTTTCTGTCATCTCTCAAATGCTAAGTAAATGGAGATTTATGCTATTATATCATTGCATTTTAATATTGTTTACTTGCCAAAAAAAAAATTGGAACAAGAAGACATATGTGCAAAATTTTGCCCACACTGCCTACTTTAAGTACATGTCTTCTTACTGGTTTAGATAATCTGCGCAGGTAATCTATTTTTATACTGTTGTTTCCAGAAAGCTTGCTTCATTTCTAATTCCCCTGGATGTCCTTTTGCATTACATCAACAAAGTAGTGACTAAATGCAGCTGATTACTTGTGTAAAATCAGTTAATACAGAACAGCTGATGTTGTGCCATGCTAATTGTGACCCATCTTTCCTTTCCATGCTTGATTGGCCTTGTATTTTCCTTAAAAAATTTTAGATAATGAGCAAAATGATAATGGTTAGTTGAAAAACATCAGAACAGACAAAGCTAATGTTGGGGGACAATCTTAAGAGAATATGATACAAGTTAGCCATAAACATCACCGAAGGCAGCCTCATTTTTGAGGGAATAGAAAAGGTATTGAGATGAAACATCATGAAGTAGTTAGTGCTCTGGTTGTCAGGATTAGAGAACACAAGCTCTTTGTGTTTCCATCTGTAAAATGGGAACGTTACTTTTCCTTTTCAACCTCAAAGTAAAAATGAGATCATGTAAAGTCCTTTGAAATATAAAAGCACTTATAAAAATGCTAGCTATTACTACATGAATATTTGTAAGGAGAAATGATAGGATCGAAAACATTTAAAAAAATATACATGGATGAGGAATTGATTGATGGCTAGAGGTGTTTGCTTTTCCATTTTAATTTTCAGGTTGCCTCAACCTGTTGCGTTTTTGGTGTGGTTGCAACCCCAAATAGCATATGTTTCTGATCTGAGTCTCAAGGAAGAGCCCAGAGATACTGACAAATGAATTCTACCAAACTTTAAGAAATAAAACATAGAAAAGTACACAGTAGGCTAACTAAACTCCTTCTGTGATACATACATAAATATAATATTGTTTGATAAACACACACAAAAAAAGACAAAATTGAGAAAGAAAACTGTAGAACAATATCACTAAGTGTTATTAGTGGGAAAATATTTTAAAAATACTTGTAAACAGAATAGAATAAAACAAAAAATTATTCACCACAATCAAGAAGGATTATAATAGGATTCAGTGTTGTTTTAATATCAGGAAAACAATGTAACATCAGCAAGAAAAAATAAAGAATATGTAATTAGACCTAGATGCAGGGAAAGCCTTTTTTTTTTTGGAGGGAAGAGGGCAGGGCAATTGGGGTTAAGTGACCTACCCAAGGTCACATAGCTAGTAAGTGTGTCAAGTGTCTGAGGCTGGATTTGAACTCAAGTCCTTCTCACTCCAGGGCTGGTGCTGTACTCACTGTACCACCTAGCTGCCCCCAGAGAAAGCTTTTGATAAAATACAACAAAGCAGTAACTAAATATAGCTGATTTTGATAAAATACAAGACTCATTTTAAGTTAAAACCAAAAAAGAATAAAAGAACCTTTTCTTAATGATTTTAAAAGTCTGAAATCTGTGTGTGTGTGTGTGTGTGTGTATGTGTGACAAACACATTCCCATTAAGAACAGATGTTAAACTCCCTTGTTTAGAAAAGAAATGAAACAAAAAATGGGTTCCCTTAATTAGAGAATGGCTGAAAAAACTATGTATGTACACATTTTTATAAGCAATAATATTGCATTATAATATATGTGTACATATATAGTATGTAATGTTATTACACAGAAACTACACTGTGGATACATTGTATTGTATGTAGCATGTTGTGATAAAATCATTCAATCAAACTTTTTTTATTTCAAATTTTATTATTTATTTTTAACATTCCTTTCTTTTTAACTTTTTGTTTTGTTTTGGTTACATTTTGAATTCCAAGCTGTCTCCCTCTCTCCCTTCCAACTCCGTATTAGAGAAGGCCAACATTTGATATAGATACATACATGGAACCAAATAATATAGACTTCATATGTTATTTCTTTCTCTGGGGAAGGATAGCATTTACTCTTCAAGCAATGTTAATATTAACTGTAACCAATATTCTCTTGATTCTGCTTGTATCACTCTGTATTATTCCATACAAATCTTTCCATGTTTTCCTAAAAACAACCTGCTCATCATTTCTTACAGCACAGTAGTATTCTATCACAGTCATATATTGCAGCTTATTTAGCCATTCCCAATTGAGGGTCATCCCCTCAATTTCTAATTCTTTGCCACCACCAAGAGAGTTGCTATAAATGTTCTAGAACATATAAATTCTTTTCCTTTTTCCCTGGTCACCTTGGGAAACAGACCTAATAATGGTATTGCTGGGTCAAAAGGGTAGGGTATACACCATTTTGTAACTGTTAGGGCATAATTGCGGATTGTTCTCCAAAATTGTTTGATCAGTTCACAATTTCACCAGCTGTTTTAGTGTCCCAATTTTTCCATATCCCCTTTAGCATTTGTCATTTTCCCCTTTGGTCATTTTAGCCAAGCTGGTAGGTGAGAAATGGTATCTCAGACTTGTTTTAATTTGCACTTCTCTGATCAATAATTATTTAGAGCATTTTTTCATCTAACTATATGTAGTTTTGATTTCTTCTTCCAAAACTGCCTGTTTATATCCTTTAACCATTTATCAATTAGGGAATGGTTCATATTCTTATAAATCTGACTCATTTCTGTGTATATTTGAGATATAAGGCCTTTACTGAGAAACTGGCTACAAAGTTTTTTTCCTGGTTTTCTTCTAATTTTGGTTACATTGGTTTTATTTGTACATACAAAACCTTTTTAACTTAACGTAATGAAAATTATACATTTTATATCATCAACAAGTATTTATTAAGTTTCTATCTTGTACCAGGCAGACATTGAGATAGGTGCTAGGGATACTTTTTTTTTTTAAAGGAAGCAGTCCATCCTATGCCAGATGGGCATACAGATAAGAAAACTGAGACCCAGGGATAATAGTTTTAGGGTAGGTTTCAGCTAAAACTTTTGTATTTGCATACTTAAATGTTTAGTCATTAATCTCTTTATAGAAATATGTTGGGGTTAATTTCTGTAAAGGAAAATAAATTTGGGAAAAGGATAAAATTAAAAAGGTATTGCTACTAGGCCAAGTAGATATATTATAAACCTGAAGATAAAGGATCCAATTATTATCCATATAATTTTGGTAAGGGGAAGGGGTTATTAGAGGTAACTGAAATGGTTCCAGTAGATCAAAGAAAAAAGTCATTTTTTGGATCCATCTTATTCAGTTGAATGAACATTTGCATGTAAATGGAATGTTAAAAAAAGGTCTCTATGCACCTCTGTTTAAAAAAATATTAATAGGTAATCATGTAAATACTTAGGTAGGTTCAGTAACAGAAGCATGTGAATGAATTTTAATATAAAAATGATTTTAAGATTTGATTTTTTTCATGGCATACTTTTTAATAGCATACTGGTCCCTGGTACTATTCTCTACAAAAGGAAGACTTCTAAATCATCCTTTATTTAAGATGGTATCTCATGTTTTATTTGAAAGGTCATGCCATTAAAAAGAATATAAGGCTTATTTAAGTTAGCACTTTTCTACCTCTTCTCCTGAATTTAGTACTTAGAAAATAAGAACATACTTAAATCTAGATTTCAGCTTAGATTAATCTAAATTTGGAAATTGTGTCTCAGTTTCAAGATGTTTCATTTTTTATTTTAAAAGAAAGAACTTCTTGCCTTTAAAAAACATTTCTTAGATTCCAAAGTCTTTCCGAAATTTTCAAGATGGAATGTAAAGCAGAAATGGTGACGCCACTAGTGACTAATCCTGGACACGTGTGTATCACTGACACAAACCTGTATTTCCAGCCTCTTAATGGGTATCCTGTAAGTAAAAATGAGTATCACACTAGTGGAATTCTTTTTCAGTGATCCTTAAATAGTATAGCTTTAATTCTTTACCGTTTAGTCATTTTGAAGAATTTGACTCTTAATTGCTTAAGGCAGGCAGGCAACAAGCATTTATTAAGAGCTTACCGTATGCTAGGCACTGTACTAAAATGCTAGTAATACAAATACAAGCAAAAAAAGAGACAGTTTCTACTCTCAAGGAGCTTGTATTCTAATGGAGGAAGTCAGCACATAAAAAGGAACTCAAGGGGAGGTGGGAAAGATACCCTACTGAGACATGTTGGTAGTCCAGAGAATTGAAACTCAGTTGGGAGAAAGAAACATGACTGACTTGGGGCTTTCCCCAAATTGGAAGCCCCTGCAAGGGACTCACTGATGGGAGAAGGGAACCAATATGGTAGAAGGATGGGTAGGCCCCAGGAGCGAAGGGAAGTCTCAGGGTAAGAATATAGAAAGTTCTCTAAAGGCATGCCATAGCACTGTATCCCAGGAAGGAGGAAATAGAATGTGGAGAGTACAAGATGTATTAGAGGAATAGTAGGTAAGGGACGTGAAAAATCTACCTCCAAAGAAAATACGTGTTGGGTTGATTCTGTAACAGTCATTTATTAAGTTCCTGCTATCTTCCAGATACTGTGGTTAGGCAGTAAAAATAACAATTTTTTAAAAATGAAACAGTCCCTGCCCTCAAGGAACTTACATTCTAACTGGAAGGACTCACTAGATTTTCTGGGGTAATAGCACTCAATTTGTCTTTTAAGGGATGCTTAAGAGAGAAAATGAGCATTTACTATGTACACACACACACACACACACACTCTTATATACTACATATTTATATACAGTAGGCATATATGGGTATAATTTTGTTCTTTCCTCCCTACTTTATTACATAAAAATCACTAGATTAAATTCTGTTTCAAAAGAAGTATATTATTTTCTTTACTCACTTCATCCTAAAGACTATGTATAAAAGGATTCTCGAGGCTAACAGGTGGAGTTAACTGTTGTAGACCAAAAACAATTTCTTCTTTCCCAGATTTACTAATAGTGTTCAGTTAATGGTTCTAGCTCCTGCTAGGTCAGAAATGGAGTTGGCAAGAGAAATTTAGGTTCTAAATTGAAACTTGTTAAGATGTTTAGTGTGTCAAGATCTAGCCCTTTTAAAGTACAATAGAGAACAAGATTCCAAAAATGCTCTGATAATACATTTGGGTTTGCCTGGCAAAGGAAGCTGGAGGAGTTAATAGTGCCCTTAGTCTTGGAAAACTGGAAATTTTCCAGTATCTCTTCAAATTCCACTGAACCACTTAGGATTTTTCCAATTGGAAGGTAGTGCTATTAAAATTATGTCCACTAGATGGTAGGACAAGCTAGCGAAGCCTCGTCTTGATCATACAGCTTTGGGCTTTCTTTAATGTTCTAACAAATTGTCTTTTGGTAATTACAGCTCGAAGCATTAAGGCAGAATCTTTCCATAAAGTAATTACGATAGCCTGGGCCAGAACCTCTTGAAAAACTCATTTATATTACTTTGGTTTAAACACTGAAGTACTGACTCCTAAAATTCCATGTATAAACCTCCATCTCAGTAATTCCTAACCAGTAGCTTTAGATTTACTGGTCAATACTAAGTTTTGCCTGGTAGATTTCAGTGTTTTGCTGCTACCATGAACCCTTTCTCTATCATGTCTTTTTGTGATTTGCCAAGGGACAGGGTAATATAGTTTGGAGTCAAAGGACCTGGGTTTAAATTCTGGCTCTGTTCATTACTACTTGTCTGACATTGGTTAACTCTTTAGGCCTTAGTTTCCTTAACTATAATGAAGGAGTTGGACTAGGTAGCTTCTCAGGCCCTTTCTAGATCTCAGGTCCTATGGTCCATTGGGAAACAATGTACTTTCCTCTATCTTAGGGCAAACAGTAGCATACTTTACCTTATCACAGCCACCAGGGACTCTACTGCTGAGGTCTTCATCATCTGATTCAAGGCTTCAAGAAAATAAAAAGTAGCTCCTCCTTATAAAATATTTTTTTAAATTTAATTTGATTTTTGCTACAGGTAGTTAGAATATAAAGGGAGAAAAACTCCATAAAGATAAAAAGAACTTTGAGAAGCTATTTCTTCCTTTGTCATGGCTGTAGTAGGATTTAGTTTAATTTATCAGAAGATATAACTCTATTATTTTTTAAAGTTATCAAATGACTGTCTTAAAAAATGAGAAGAGCTAAGAAATACTTAGTTTCTTGCTTAAACATGCCACCATTTTGATATTTGGGGTTCTTTCTTTTAAAGAAACCTGTAGTCCAAATAACACTTCAGGATGTGCGCCGGATTTACAAAAGGAGACATGGCCTCATGCCTCTGGTGAGTAAAAAAAGCACATCATTGATTCTTCTAGATTAATAGTTTTCATTTCCTGAACTAATGAAACAGAGCAGTGCAGAGGATAGAGTGATAGATTTATAATTAAGGAGACCTGGGTTCAAACCCACTTCTGACATAATTTGTGGATAGATTACAAACTCTGTCAATAGCGGTATTTCTCATACTGATGAAATTAAATCTCAGCTCATTGATAGAATGACACGTCTTGAGCTTACTAAGAATATATGTCTGTATACTTAATATGTATTTCTGAAAAATGTGACCATGCTTTTCTTTGGCATATGATAGATGGACTCATAAATCTAGCTTCCATTCCTTTTAGGTGAGGTATACTAATTGATATGCTGTGGTAAAATGGCTCCCTTTTAAATTATTTTTCTCTGAACTTAATACTCACCAAAATGAATATTTCCATATACAAACATAAAAGAAGGATTGTATATGAAACTTTGACTCTCTAAACCATATCACTTATTTTTTAAATATATATAATAAATTCAGCATGTTATTTTCAAAGCTACCCTCCTTGTCTGTGCTTCCTCCTGAACTTCCTTCTATTCTTTTCTGTATATTAGCATTTACACACAAACACACACATATATCAATGACCCTTAAAAAAATTTTTTTTTTGTTATCACCACCACTAATCCCTATCCTCCCTTCCCTCAATTAAAAAAAACGTAATAGGAAAGCCATACAACAACAAAACACAGTTAAGCAAAACATGAGGTCATGTCTGAAAGCGAGTGTCTCTTTCTTCACCTTGAGTCCATCTTCTTGCTGTGAGAGAATGCATAACGTGCTTTATTACAGATCCTCTGGAGTCATGGTTGGTCATTGCTTAGATCAGAGTTCTAAGCCTTTTAAAATTGTTTTTCTTTACAATAGTGTTGTTATTATATAGATTGTTCTAGTTCTCTTCACTTTGCTCTGCATCAATTCCTACAGGTCTTCCCAAGATTTTCTGAAATGGCCTCTTTTATAATTTCTTTCAATGTAGTAATATTCCATTATGTTTTTATACTAAAATTTATTCAGCCATTCCCCAATTGATGTGTACCCCCTTAATTTCCAGTTCTTTGCTTTTTTTTCTCCCTTTCAATTCTACTTCAGGATCCATCCTTCAAAGTTTAAAGTTTTTTTGCTTGTGAATATTCTTTCTGTATCATTTTCCCTCTTAATCCCCCTCTCCCCCATTCCCCTGCTTCCCTATGGATTTGTTTGCACGTGTACAGAAAACTGTGTGTGTGTGTGTGTGTGTGTGTGTGTGTGTGTGTGTGTGTGTTTGTCTGGTTCAGGTAAGATTCATCTGATGTCTTCTCTTCCCACCCTTTGAATTTTATATTTGAATATTTGAGTACTTGTCTTCTCATTCAACTCAATAGTAAGTTCTATTCCATTCTTCCACTTTTCTACATTCATGTCTTCCTTTTTATCTCTTTTTTTCTTTCCTCTCTTTAAACCATCAGATCAGAACTAATCTATACCCTGGATCTTACTTTGTTTTATCATATTTGTCTTATTTAATTCCCTCAATGTCCTTTGAAAATGTTAATGTTTCAAAGGCATACTTGTTTCTTCTCTCCTTATTAGAATATTGTCTCATAGAGCCACTAATGTTTGCGATGGTTTGGTCTTCAGGGAGTCCATTACTGCTTTCTGTTCTAAGCTATTTGTTTCTAATTCTTTCTTCCAGAGTTTTAAATTTCTCTTGTGCTTCATTTCTTCTAGGTATTGATGTAGTCCTTGTGGAAAATCCATTTTTTTCCTTTGAGATTCTTCTTCTAACAGTTACTGTGGAATTGCTCTGTTCTTCTAGATTGACTTTTTCAATCTCTCTGTGCTAATTTTGTATAGTGATCTGTGTCTTCTTTTGTTTACTAATATCTCTTGTCTTAGTTCCTGAATTGGGGTTTTGTGCCGGGGCCAGACTTTCCTCCTTGCTGCACTCTTGGGTGGGGTAGTCAGATATGCTTGGTTTTGACCTGGGTTCCTGAGATTATCTCCACTTCTTCAGTTGTGTCTAGGCTAAGAGAACTAGTAGACTTTAACACCCTAAGGTTCAGATTGCTAATCTTTAGGACCTTTGATAGTGTCTCAGGACAGAGTGCTGTGGTCCTCAGAGGCCCTGGACCAGGGTGTTCTGGTTGCTACTCCTCCCAGTAGTGTCAATACTATGGATTACCAGCTACCCTGGAGCTTTTTTGTGGGGTGCCTCTGAATACAGAATCTTGTAGACCATAGGTTCCTGCAGTTGGGTTAAGAGCTTCGATCTTGTGTGTCTGCACTGGCACTGAATTTTCTATTAGGCCTCCTTTCCTATTGGCCATGGACCTCTGGTTGACTTTTAAGGTAGTTTTGACATTGATGAAGTCACTCACTGTAGTTTCACTGCAAGTGAATCTCTTGATCACTATTCAATATGGTGCAGTTTTTAGGTTTTTTTGTTGGTTTGTGGGAGCTGGGCTGCTGGTCTCTGTTGAAGCCAGAAGTCTGGTTGAATCCTTCTTTCTAAAAGGGCTGCTCTCAAGCAATGAGGAAGATGGTCTCATCTCATAGCTCCAGACACATACATTGGATCCTTTCCTCAACCTGTGATCTTGAATAGAATATAATTAAATTAAATCCCTAGCTTTTTACTCAGTAATGTGTGTGACTCCATCCTACCATTGTCTTTTACTACATAGCTAGGTATAAAACTAAAAGTAGGGAGATAATGGTGAGTTACTATGTGTCTTACTTGTACAGGCCTTATACTACTTGCTATTAGCACTACTAACAGAATAAATACAATAACCTCAAATATAATATAATCCCCAAATCATACTACTGAGATGCAGTTTGTATACATTTACCTTTTCTGTTCCAAAATCACAAACTTTCCTGTCTTATCTCATCTGGAGGCAGAGACCCAGCTAGCATATAAGGGGAATGAGGCAACAGATAATCTGCTTGAATATAATTGAAATGTAATTGTGGTTATTTACATGGTCAATTTAAAATAATTTTGCTGGTACTGTATTAAATTACCATGTAGCTTATAGAAGATGAAATATTAAAGTACCACAGTGCTTACAGAAAAGGAGTAGATATTATATCATCTAAATTTTAAAGCAAATAGTAAGACCTAATTTGGTAGCCACTACATATATGATACAATATCCTAAACATGAAGAATTTTTACAACACTAAATTTAGTGATCCTTAAGATCACTCTTATAGATATCTGTAGAATACTTACCCTCAGATTTGTAGGTACAAAAAAAGCCAAAAAATGAAAAATTAAAAAATTGAAATTTTAGTAATATAATTCGAATATGGTTATTAAGTGAATATAATATCACTGGTTTTAATTTTTCTCTCTCGCTTTATAGGGTCTGGAAGTGTTTTGCACAGAAGATGACTTGTGTTCTGACATCTACTTAAAGTTCTATGAATCTCAAGATAGAGATGAACTCTATTTCTATATTGCAACGTATTTAGGTTTGATGTTAACTTCTTACCGTGTTCTTACTAGCCTGAATGGTTTTAGTCTTTCTCTGCTTCAGTAGCTGAGTCAGTGAGTAAGAGGAATTTAGCAAAATGTCTAAAATTATATCTGTGTGGTTTCATTTAATTTCCCCTCAATCAAGAGTTTTTAACCTTAGGTCTATGAAAATTTTTTTATTATTTTGATAACTATTAAAATATGATGTTTCCTGTATAATCCTATGTATTTTACTTAATTCACTTTAAAAAAATTATCCTGAGAAGAGATCCATAGGCTGCCAAAGGGGTCCATGACACAAAAAAGGTTAAAAATTCCTGTTCTGAATAACAACCATATTTGATTTACCTCTTATCTAGGATAACAAAAATTTAGCAAGATGAGAGCAAAGATGTGTTAATTTTTTTTCTCCACAACTTCATGTATTGCTTTTCTTTAGTAGAGCATATTTATATAATTCTTGATAGGTTGGCTTTCCTTTTTGAGGTAGGTTATTAAGAAGCTACATCAAAGGAATTCCCTCTTGATATATTAACTAATTCAGATTTTGCTTTATAATATGATTAAAGTGTGTTGATAAATCATATACTTTGATTATTGATTACATAGCTAAAAAGAAAAGGAAACTTGAGAATTATTTAGTACTGATGAAATGTTCTTTCTAAATAATAACTAGCATCCATGTAGCACTTTAAGGTTTACAGAATGCCTTATAAATATCATCTCAGTCGGTCCTCACAGCAATCCTGAGAAGTAGGTACTGTTGTTATCTCCATTTTGCAGATGATGAAATGGAGGCAGACAGAGGGCGAGTGCCTCGCCGCAGTCACATAGCTAGTAAGTGTCAGAGGTACAATTTGACCTTGAGTTTGCTTCCTCCAGGCCCAGAACTCGCCCACAGACCACCTAGCTTCCCCTGGGCTGAAGTGTGGTTTTTTTAGGTTAATGACTTCTTCCTCTTCTTCCTCTCCCTCCCAAATGAGAAGGCACTCATTGAAATTTGGACTTCCTCGCCTCAGTTCCATATTTATGAAACGCAGAACTAGAATCCCTATTAGCCCAGGCTTTAAAAGATAGTCTTTTTTTTTTTTATATTGGCTTTCCATAGTCTTTATACCCTGGTATGAGAAACATTTCTATTTGGTGAAAGATCATTTTCAACCATCCAACGTATTTTCTCAAATGAACAGCCTTGTTTCCTTCCTATTGCTTCTTGTAGTCATTGGCAAATAATCAATAGTTTTCCTCTTCCAAGTTTGAAAGAAAACAAGGAGAGAAGACTTCCTACCATGCTTTTGTATTAAAAGAACCCTGTTATCAAATGCCAGAGGTGATGTGACACTTCCTCAGAGGCTATTTGGATAGGATTCTTTGCCAGCTATGTGTTGACTTAATTTTTTTAAGTAATGCGAGTTGAGCTCCTCTGTGGAAACGGTGAAATATTTTGCATGTTATAAGAGTTTCACTAACATTTAAGAGAGACTGCCTTGGAGCAATTTATAATCTAAGCAGAAGACAAAAATAATGAAAATAAATTAATTAGCCTACGTTTTAAATTCCTATAGTGGTTGTACTAATTGGTCAGTTATCTGAAACTAAAGCTTTGCCTCCCAATGGCTTTTTTTTTTCTCTTTAGAAAACCATGTTACAGAGCATACTGCAGAAAGTTACATGTTACAGTGGCAGCGAGGGCATATTTCTAATTATCAGTATCTTCTGCACCTCAACAACCTAGCCGATCGGAGCTGTAATGACCTCTCCCAGTATCCTGTGTTTCCATGGATAATAAATGATTATTTCAGTGCGGAATTAGGTAAATAGCATATGTATATTCAGATAATAATAACTGACACTGATGTAACACTTGAAGGCTTGTGAGAAAGGGGGATGGTGTGCTGGATAGCTAGCTGGTCATCCTTAGAATCAGGAAGGCCTGGCTTCAATTTATGCCTCTGACACTTATTAGCTGTGTAACCTTGGGCACACAGTTACAGAGAGGTTGCCCCTCAGTATCTGTGGGGATAATTTCAAAACTGGGAGTTTCCTATATAGATGAAATCACATGTCTGATATCAACAACTGCTCCCCCCCCGCCCCAAAAAAAGTGATAAGAGATTTGCAAAGTTCTTTACAGATACTAATAAGGAAGTAGTTGCCTTTATCTTTTTAAAGAAGAAAATTAATTCTTTAGGGGAATTATGTTGATGATGTGTTGTCTTTGTTTTTCAGCTTTTGATTGCTATATTAGGAAATGAACACTCATTGGCCATACTTAGAGATCCTAGATTAAGAGGTGGAGGGGAACTATGTGGTCATCCAGTCCAACCCCTATTACTTTAGAGGTATATTTTAATCAGTCAGTGAGCATTTACTAAGTGCCTTTATTATGCTAGGCACTTGGCTAAGTGCTAAATTTTAGCCCTGGTTCATCCTCTGGGGAACCAGCCTCTGTGGGGAACAGGGAGCCCACTGCCAAACAACTACCCCTCACAGGGCCAGCCCAGATAAAGCAGTAGGGTGCCTGAGGCAGACACAGGCAAGTCAAACTACTGCCACCGCCACAACCTTCATCTACCCTTAGATATTGATGGAGACAGCCCAAGACCTTGAATACTTCTAGCCTGGTCGCAAATGGTTTAACCCAAGAAACTGATAGGATTTTATTAGTGGAAGTAACATTTAAAAAGAGGCATCACAACCTGTGTTGCCATTGCACCCTGAGGACTGTGGGGCCTTTCCATCTGACTCAGAGCTGAAACCTCCGCTGTGTGAGCTTGTGAAGAACAGTGGTTGTCTTCCTTTTCTATTTGTATCCCCAGCACTTAGCACAGTGCTTTGCACATAGTGAGCACTCAATAAATACTTCATTAATTCGTTTATCCAAAGATGAAGGTAGAGATGCTAGATTCTCAGTTTCAGGGTCTCAGCACTGGCAAGATGATAATAGATTTCTTTGCACATTATTGTGATGCAGTGGAAAGAGCGTAGGATTTTTAGTTACAGGACCTGGATTCTAATCCTGCCTCTGCCACCTGGAAGCCACTGAACCCCTCTGAACCTCATTTTCTTTATCAAATGAGATGGCTAGATGACCTCTAAGGTCCATGCCAGCTCTAAGTCCATAATTTAGTATATATTAGTTATGTAGAGGCTTTTAATATCCTTTTATGTATTGCTTTAAAAAATAAAAGCATATTACCAAAGCATTGCTTTGATGTCTCATCATAGCATAGAAGTCACCTTGGGGATTTAAGCACAAATTCTGACAGGTCCTACAAAGCTAGAAAGACTCAAAAATGGGCTATAACCAAACTTATCTATTATATTATCTAAATATAACCTAGTTATATTTAGAGGGGATTATCCTCAAAAGGTAGGCCTTCAAGGAGTTTTGGGTTTTTTTTTTTGGTAGAGGTGGTAGAATTTGCATCACCACATCTCTTGAAAACTGTTTACTAACGAGTAGAGAAGCTACAGCCTATGCCACTGGAATGAGTACTCCTATTGAATAAATGTGCTTTTTTCTTTTGAAATAAATTAAAAATTCTTCTCATGCAAATCCTTTAAAACACACATGCACAAATGATACATGGCCATCATACTCTACTTTTAAGTGCTAAATATCGACTCATCATTTCAGTTGTTCATTTTGAAAGGCATAGTTAATGTTAACAACCTAAAAGTGTATGAGGACTTGTTTCTCAATGATGAAGTCATTTCCCCATACTTCTTTCACAGTTTATACTTAAGTTGTGAAACTAGGCAAAGCAACTTGTGATTAGGAAATCTGTTCTCTTGTTTCAGTTGGAATGCATTTTTTTTGTTTTGATTAGAGCATCACCTTTTTTTCACTGGATAGTTTTTATCAGTCTCCAGGATGTCATTAATATTTAGAGGTCCCACACTTAAATGAATATTAATAACTTACTGTATCAGAAATTATGATAACTTTCCTCTTTCCTCCGTGCCATCTCAGTGACCAGTGAAAATATTTTCATTTCAGTTCAACAGATATTTAACATTATGTTGACCCAAAATTAGGATATTGCCTTTTTCTCTAGAGCCTAGGAAAGTCGGGAGGTGGGAAGGGGAGATTGATTTGGTTTCTTTAGTAGATGTACTACACAAACAGCAGCAGAATTTGTGTATTGTGTTTTTTAGATTTGTCAAATCCTGAAACCTTCCGAGATCTTAGTAAACCAGTAGGTGCACTGAATAAGGAAAGGCTAGAAAGATTATTGGTAAGTTGAACCTGATGTCTTTGTTCAGTCATTTCCATCCTTTCCTCTAGTGACCAGGGCATATTTACTTCTCAAATAATAAGCAAGAAATATGAGAAGGAGCAGGAAGAGTAAGTACCATGAAGTCATTTCTCCTTAGTCCTCCATAACCTCACTTACTCCAGCGTTCCTGCCCATTCTACCACCAGACGGACACCGAGAGAGTCAGTAGTCCAATTTTCTTGTTGTTGAATCATTTTTTCATTCATGTCTGACTCTTTGTGACCCCATTTGAGGTTTTCTTGGCAGAGATACTAGAGTGGTTTGCCATTTCCTCCTCCAGATCATTTTACAGATGAGGAAACTGAGGCAAAGTGAAGTGACTTGTCCAGGGTCACACAGCTAGTGAGTGTCTGAGGCTAGATTTGAAGATGAGTCTTCCTGACTCCAGGCCCAGCACTCTATCCACTGCCACCCAGCTGTCCAGTCCAATCTAACAAAGGAATAATCTTACTCAGATGCTTAAATGGATCTGTGATCTCATCTGATTTGGAAGCTTTCTAAAGATGCAGATTGCAACCCAGTGTGTAAATTTCATACATCTCCTTCTGAAAGTTCATCACAGAGGGTTCATTCAGCATGCTGGAGGCCTTCCTAGAGCTCTCCCAGCCTTGCAGGGATACCAGTAGAGAGCACTCTTGGTATCTGCCTGCCATCCCTCACTTGTCATGTGCCTAGCCCATCTTTTCTTTTGGTCCTACAGATCTTCAATGATGAGTTCCTAGTGGGCTAAGTCACAGCCAGTTAGTTCCATGTGCCTTTCAGTGTGATAAGTTCAAACTGATCTTAATAACTACAAATCTCTGGTGTTATAGAAGTTGCAGCCTGTATAAAGTAACTACAAGTCGCTAATAAATAAGAAGCCTAATGGCTTCTAGCAGTATTTGTTAGTAGTACTTGCATATTTATCCTTGAATATTCCCTCCCCTCCCCTCATATTTTGAGAAATAAATCAGGAAAAAATGTTTTCCTTCCTGCCTTATGTCTCCATTATACTCTCAGCCCCCCTCAGTCAAATATCTTTTAGGCACATTTTCTATGATTTCATTTTCTTTGTGTGCAGAGGAGCTGCTCTTTTTTTCATTGCTGACTAAGAACAGTGTTTTCTTTCATATGCTATAGATACGCTACCAGGAAATGCCAGAGCCAAAATTTATGTATGGAAGTCATTACTCTTCCCCAGGCTATGTACTCTTTTATCTTGTTAGGATTGGTAAGATTCATTTTTGTGGCCTCCTATTAAGTTTTGATGCACTTGGATGCCAAGTGACTGGCTGATCACACTTGGTTCTTTGACTTTTCTTTCCAGCCCCAGAGCATATGCTTTGCCTTCAGAATGGAAGATTTGATCATGCAGACAGAATGTTCAATAGGTTTGTCACAAATATCCCCCTTATATATTTTTGTGGTGTGATATTAAAACAGACTTTATTTTTCTGTATTGAATATGTGAAACTAAAGAGAACAAAATTCTGAGTCTCTTTTGGTGAGCCTGAACTATGTTGTTTTATCATATTCAGTATTGCAGAAACTTGGAAGAACTGCTTGGATGGTGCAACTGATTTTAAAGAGGTCAGTAAGTAAGAAAGCTGATGATTCACCATGTGCCTGGTTTCTGACTAATGGCCCTTAATAGTGTTGGTGTTTGTTTTTTTTTTCCCCTGTGAAACTTTCAGCTGATTCCAGAATTCTATGGTGATGATTTCAGCTTCTTAGTCAATAGTCTGAAGTTGGATTTGGGGAAGAGACAAGGAGGCAAAATGGTTGATGATGTACAACTCCCACCATGGGCCTCAGGTAAATGGGATGAGCAGAGTCCTAGGAAGCTTTGTTGTTCAGAATAATTGAAGATATTTCTATAAGTATCTTTTTGATATTTATAGAATTCTTGAATGAAAATAAAACAATCTTTAAGGGGGGGGCATTGAAGGAGAGGGAAATCCTATTTAGGTCCTAAAGTCTTGTGTGTTTCTAGGATGAATAAAGGGGGTTTTATATTTTGAGAAGATTGAATTTTGTGAAAATAATTCTTGTCCATAATTTATGTGGTTTTAATATAATAAATGAATGAAAATAGAATCTTATTAGAGGTTTGTATGCCCTGCCTATACATATAACAGAATATAGATCTGGACGAGATGAGACTGGATAAGAAGGAAATGAAGTGAGATGAAAGAAGAACGGAGACTACAGGATCAGTTGTGTATTCGTTTTGTTCTAATAGGTCCTAAAGACTTTCTTCAGAAAAGTAAAGAAGCATTAGAAAGCAATTACGTGTCAGAGCATCTTCATGAATGGATTGATCTAATATTTGGCTACAAGCAAAAAGGAAATGAAGCCATTGGAGCCCATAATAGTATGTAACAAATCCATTGAAATGTCTTTCATATCATTTGGCGAAAACAATACAACATTGATTAAATACCTCCTTTGTGCAGAACTTAGTGCTAGGCGCTAAGGACACAAAAACAAGAGCCAAACAGTCCTTGCTGTCAAGGAGTACATTCTACCTAAGGGATACAAAATGAACACAAACAAGTGAATACACAGTTAAGGAGTGCACAGTATGTAGGGAGGGAGAAGTCAGGGTAGTAGCTGAAAGAAGAGTAGGATTATGAGAGGGAGAGGTGAGGAAAGAGCGAATTTCAAGCATGGAGGGTAGTTTGTGCAAATGTATAGGGATGGGGGATGGGTATCAAGTTCATGGAATAGGCAGTAGTCCAGTTTGGCTGCAGGGTAAAGTGCATGAAGGGAGAATGTGTGAGATGAGTAGAAAGGTAGATTAGAGCCAGATTGTGAAGGCCTCTAAATGGCAGACTGCAAAGTTTATATTTTATCTTAGAGGCAATAGGAAGTCACTCAAGTTTTTCGAAAAAGGGACTAAAAATGCAGATTGGAAAGAATCAGAGATCTCTCTAAATTTATTTTTTCAAGGGAAAAATCAGTGGAATCAAACTAGATGCTAATTAACAGTGAGAGAATACAAAATTCAATGAAATTTGAACATAACTAGAGGACCTCAGCTTTGTAACCCTAAGAGGCTTCAAATGATTTTTAATAGTCTTTCAGCTTGTTAGTATTCACTTCTCCCCAGCTGTTCAGCAACTCCAATTGTAAACCAATCAAATATGGTAGCAAAGAACTTAGATTCCTCTGGAAACCCATTACCATCTGCTTTTAATTGAACTGAAAATGGTCATTTATATTCTCTTTGGATTTACTTTTTCTCTCCTCAAAACTGGAGGGTGGGGGATGGTGGAGGGTGGGAGGGAATAGAGGAGTGGGGAAGATAAAAGAACTGAGAGCCATTCGGTCCAGATTGAGGACATGACTATACACTACAATGCTATTACAATTCAGGCTATAGTTCAGGCTATTGAGTCAAGTTCCTTAATAAGAAAATAATACATTCTTGATGACTGAAAAAATAGCACTAAAACAACAGGTCATCCAGGCTGTCGATTTAATTCTTGTTTTAAAGGCATTTGCTATGTATTGGGGGTCTAGTATGAGGGTAGTATGCTAAAATAAAAATTAGAAATCTAGGTTCTCTGATAATTAGGTTTCAAAGTCTTTAACCTCTTGACCTCTTAAATTTTGAGCATGTGGTAGGTATATATGATGGGAATTTACACATTTTCAGTTAAACATTATGTCTCTTCTTTTAGTATTTCATCCCCTCACCTATGAAGGAGGCGTCGACTTGAACAGGTACTGAAATGGCTGAGTTTTTTAAAATCTCTCTTTACTGGCATGAGGAATGCAATGCTCTTACATGTTAATCTTTTAAATGTACTACTCGATAAAGTTAAAACAATTTTAAGGAGTCATATTTGATGACTCATTATGTATGATGTTTATTAACTACCTCTTATGTGCAGTGTCCTCTAACGAGATACTGCAGCAGATCCAAAATATATATGACTGGGTCCCTGCCTTCAGTGTGGTTAGAGTTCAGCGTTCAGTAGGTGTAATAGGACAATAATAAACAGAATACAAATTATAATAAATACAACATGCTGTAATGTCAGATGACAGAGAAATCAGTAGCAGGTAGGAGATACACAGCTAACTTGTCTTGCTGTCATTATGTATTATCTAAATTGGGTGTTTTTAAGAAACTTGTAACATAATAGCTCCCAAAATTGTTTGTGTTTTACCTAAAAGTATAGAGGATCCTGATGAGAAGGTAGCTATGCTGACCCAAATCTTGGAATTCGGGCAGACACCAAAACAACTATTTGTGATACCTCATCCTCGAAGAATCACCCAAAAGGTTAAAGGCTCATCACAGCCCTCCAGTCAGAGTGCTTCCTTAGCAGATTCTCCAGGTAAATTTTATAGAGGATTCATGTACTTCCTTTTGATTCCCCTTCATAGTCTAGATGTTTAGACATGGAGATTGGATAAGAAGTGAGCTTTTGTATTGCTCAGAGTAGGTTTTTTTGTCTCCACTAACTTAATACTGTTCTTATAAATCATAAACAGCTGTTGGTTTAAATCGATGACCATAAATCCAATTACTTTTATTTGGGGCATTGTTCTTTTAGCTACCTAAGGTTGCTTAGTGCTTCATGAATGTGAAATTCCTTCTCTTTTTCCTTGGTTCCTTCATCCAGCAACCTAGTTTTGATCCTTGGTTCCTCCCTTTCCCATGTTTACACAGCCCCTGGCTATGACTTTTTTTTTTTTTTGCTGGTAGAAACCCTCCCCCACTCCCACCTCCACCCCCAACTCCATGCAGCCTTAACAGTCCTACCCAGAAATGAAGTCAGCAACAACTAAATTCCATTCCTTCTTGTGGGCCAAGAGACAAAATCCTTCATTCAACAAATTATTGTTAAGTGTGCCCAGCACGGTGGTAGGTGTTATATAAGTAACCTTATGTTCTTTCTTTCTCATTTCCTAAAATATTTTTCAGGCGTATTCGAGATAGGTAGATTGCAAATACGACACCGTGCCCTTTCACATATTTCTCTTATATTTTTTCAGTAATATCTGGTGAATCTTGTTGCTCTTCATGAGGCTATAAAGCTCTAAATATGTCAAGTTATACATAGGATGACTCAATGGTGATATTTACACATTGATGTTTAGTCATATTCTCCGTAACTACTGTCATGTGATCATGCTGCCTAAAACTAGTAATTATTTTAGAAAGTTGAATGCCTCCAACCCATCAGGAAAGCAAAAATAAAAGGACTGCCAACTTAAAATAACAGAATCCAGAAGAGAAGTGAATAAATAAACAAAGGCAGCTAGTAATAAAAAGACTTAAAGTTCTTTAGTCAGTCAGTTCAATAGGATCATCAGGTTAGAGCTGAAAGGGACTAGTCATTGAATCCAGCCTCTTTACTTTTCTTTACTTAGATGACAAAATTGAGGGAGGTTGTGATTTTCCTAGTTGCATAGTTTCTCATTGTCTGAGGTGGAAATTGAACCCAGATCTCTCTGACTTCAAATCCAGTATATTATCTAGTAAACCATGCTGCCTTGAAATTTAACAGGCAAGGATTATGTGCAAGGAAATCCTGTTTGCTAGAAAATTGGATTCTTGAGAAATTTTCTTCATATTTTTTCATTTCTGTTCAAAGATTTTCAAGTCCCTACTGTGTTGATGCTCTGTATTAGGTATTGAAGAACATACAACATTTAGAGAAAACAGTCCCTATCCTCATGAAATTTCCAGATTAATAGAGGGATATATCCGATTATGTATTATAGTTATTTGTATAAGTGCATTAAGAGGGGTATAAAAGTGCCATGTGAATTCTGAGGAGTGGGAAAGGCCATTATAGAATGGAAGGATCAGAAAAGCTTTCATGGAAGAGGTGATAAATTTGAGTTAGGCTTTAAAGACTGGACAGGAATTCAACAGATAAAGGGCAGAATAGTCCATTTTTTATGCAGGGGACAGCATAGACAAAGGCACTGAATCAATAGTAAATGGGGGACTTAACGGAATGATGACTAAAGTTTTGCTAGAATATTGCCTCTGTGAAAGTTGGATTGTAGTTAGATTGTAGTTAGCCTTGAATGCCAAGGTAAAGAAGTACAATTTTATTAAGTAGGGAATCAGGAGCCACTGAAGGGTTTTGAGCAAAGCATGACCAAACAAACAAAGAAGATTAGTCTGGCAGTGGTGGGGTGAATGGATGGGAAGAGGAAGAGTATGGAGGGGAGGGGGTGGCTATTAGGAGGCAGTAGTCCAGGTGCATGATGATGAGGTTCTGTACTAGGATGGTAGCAAGTTGAAACAAAAGGGAAGGGATGGTTGTGAGAAATACTGTGAACATATAATTGAAAAGAGTTGGTGACTAATTGGATGTGTGGGAGGGGGAAGAGTCAAAGATTACAAGCATTGTTGGAGTATGAGAAGTGGGCACCTTGATAGAAATAGAGAAGTTAGAAAAGGAAGAACAGGTTTTGGCGAAAATATAATAAGCTTCTTTTGGTACATGCCGAGTTTTCACTTGTGACATTGGCACCTCAGAGATATCCTGTTAAGCAGCTTCAGATGCAGGTTTGTCTCTTAGAGAGGTCAGGGATGCAGATAAAGATTTTTAAATCATCCATGTAGAGGTGACAGTTGAAGGAATGAATGAGATCGCCAAGGGAGAGGTAGAAAGCAGCTGAGGACAGAACCTTAGTGAACAGCCATCATAAGAGGTTAGGAGGAAGACACACAGAAGTTAGAAGGGAAAGAAAAAAACGTAGAGGTGTAGGAGTGAGATGGCCAGTAGTGTCAGATGCTTCAGACAGGTCAAGGAGAATGAGCATTGGAAGAAAAAAAAAAGATCTTTGCGTTTGAAGGTTAGCAGGTCTAAGAGACAACAACCCAGTGATAAAGGTTGAAAAACTTCAGTCTTCACAGGATATGCTCTTGGAATTCAGAACCTAGTCACATTGTTGCTAATATTTTTCGCAAGGTATTGCAACAACAAGGCATCATGAGATAGAACAATTGTATTTAAGGCTATCAAGGATTTGGGGGAAAGGGGGAGCAGTCGGTTTTTTAAGTTATAACTAATTTGGCAATGACTTAGTCTCTCCAGGGGAAGAGTCATTTGAAGACCTGACTGAGGAAAGCAGAACACTTGCCTGGAATAACATCACCAAACTGAAGCTACATGAAAGCTATAAAATTCACAAAGAGTAAGAGTCTTAACTTGAATATTGGCCCACTGGTAGACTTGGCAAAATTAAGATTTTTAAACCTATGTTGTTAACCTATTCATGTGTTCATCTGAATTAAGAAAAGCGATTATTCCATCCCAAAAGGTATGTGTGGTGACCTAGGGTAAAGGTCTTTGAAATGGAGCCCTGAGTCAATTTTTTTGGATCACCATGCTGAATGATAACTGGATTTTAGAACTTAGTTCCACCTCAATTGAAAAATCTGAGACTCAGAGAGGTTAAGTGACTTCCTTACATTGGCAAAGAAGTAGAAGAGTAAGTGGTAGAACTTATGAGAGGATCTGAACACTATCAGGAGACTGGGTCCTCTGCTTGTCCCTGCCAAGCTGTGTGACTTTGAGCAAGTCATGTAAACCCCACAGCCTCAGTCTTCTTACCTTTCTAAGAAATGGCTTAAACAAAGTTATCTTTCAGTACTCTTCCAGCTTTTAACATTCCATGATGTTTAGGTGCCCAAGTACTTGCTCTCAGTAAAAGGTGTGGAAAATGGAATTAAAGTATGTTGTTATGTCTTAGACCCCACTCCTAGATGTCAAAGCTTCCACTTTGACTTATATATGGTATTTATCTATTTTTATGATAATAGATTTAGAGTTGGAAAGGTTCTTAGAAATAATCAAATGAAACTCCCTCATTTTACAGATGAGGAAACTGAAATCCAGGAGTCAAATGACTTGTCCAAGGTCATACAGGTTATAGTAAGTGGTATGTCCAGGATTTTAACCCAGATTATCTTCTTCTTCCCTATATACTCTTACCAGCAGTTTTTTCTCTCCACAAATAATTTTAAGGTTTTCAGAAACCCCCTTACTCCCTCTGGACAGGTTTTGAAATTATGATTTTCACTTTTCAGGAGAAGAATATGGGAGAAATAAGCTGCACTGCTGGCCTTTGCTGAATAGTGATCATGGGTGGCAGATTTTATGCTCTTGAGCCATTATTCTGTTCATAAGTTTCATCAGGGATGCTTTAAGATTCATTTTCTATTAAAAGTTGGTGTGGTCAGTTTCAGGGGGAGGAGGGAGCGGCATTTAGGGAATGAGAACTTTAGCTTGTTGGATATGTTTCATCAGAACTCATTTATTGAATGTGCTTATAGCCAGTGAGCTGAGAGCTAAGACTAGAGATGTATGCATGCACAGAGCAGATGTCCCATGGCCATCAACTGTAATCCTATGGCTTTATCTCTCTCAAATGGATGCCATTCATTTCAGTGCACAAGCACTACCATTACTAGAGAAATGATTCAGAGGAGAATGGCCATGGTTAAACAGTATTATCTTAAACATAGCAGCAACTCTCTCTGTGTTACTTTATTCCAAACTGACCTTTTGCCCTCCTGGAGCTTCAAAGCAGACAGATGCCAGTGCAGATGTAATCAAACCCTTCAAAGAACACATGGAAACAGGCAACTATACAGATGCCTAGAATGTATAGATCTTCAAGAGAGCAAGTCTAGCAGCAAATTCCCATTCTTCTTGTTTTCGCTTCAGTGGGGTAGAGGAAATCTGCCACTTCCCACTTAGGAAAAATATGGAGAAAGTAGAATTGTGTGAATGATTGTTTGAATGAAGCTGGGTTGATGACTTGGAAGAGAAATGTTTCCTAGGCTCAGAATGCTTGTAGAGCAAAAGGATGTAAGCTGACATAAGATAATTGAGCAACAGTTAATAAATTTGCTAGGACAGAAGAGTTGGGAACCCAGAAAGGAGAGGAAAGGTAGGGAGGCATAAGGAGGACTTAGGGTAGTGGGACTTGAAGGACAGGGTAAATCCCTTACAAATATGGATAATAACTGATCTGTAAAATTGTTTTTAAACAGGGCAATTACTGGAATAGCAGTCTCTTTTAATGGGTCTTCAGTCTTCACAACATCTCAAGGTTCGTCTCATGATATAAAAAACTGAGAGGTGAATCCCAGTAACATGACTAAACCTGAATTTCAGTTTTTTCCAACTCAGACTCCTTTATACAGGGAAGAAACCAGAAAGCAGAGAACAGAAGTCTCAGAGGACTGTATTCTGTACATGAGTTCAGTTGATAAGTAGAAATTCCTACATATTCTTTGTTTTTCTGACTTAACTTAGATTTCTCCTTTTTTTTTTAAGTTTCTTTGGGCACTTTACAATGTAGAAAGAGTTAGCTTGAAATTTAGTTATAGACTCATGGGTCTAGAAGCAGAAGGGACCTCAGAGGCCATCTGTCCAGGATACTGAGACTCAAAGAAAATGAATTGCCCAAGATCACCCAGGGAATAAGCATCGAAGGTGAGATTTGAATCCAGATTCTCCAACCCCAGAACTTTTCATTTGTCCCATTTAATTTTTTAATTTATTGGGACATCTTCTGGAGCACTCCTTCTCTACAAAAATCAGAGTCAATCCAAGAGGAATGGAAGGCTTTCAGGAATGAAATTATTAAGATACAAAGAAACAATTCTGACAAAAAGGAAAGGAGGGAAATTGTCTAAAGAGATTGCTGTCTGTCTGTCATCATCATCCACACTGTCATACCTTAACAAGATTACTAAAATACCCTGAAATAGCTAGTTGATTGATACATTATTTTTAAAGATTACATTATATAATTTTACCACCTCTAAGATGGACTGAAGGAAGAAAATACGTAAATGTGAGTATCTCCTCTTTCCCTGGTATCTTACTTGATTTTTAATATTTTATCTGTTCCCTTTTTAGATTTCTGGAAAGTTAATTTTAAAAAGGATACTTTTAATTAAGCAACCTATTCTTTGGCCTTCTATCTTGTTAAGCTTTGTTTTTGTTCCATTAATCCAGAAACTTATACTTTTCTATCAAACACTATCAAGTAAGCCAATATACTGCTGCTAGATACTTTTTTAGCACAATATTTTATCATTCGTGATTTTTCATCCCTTTTACGTGCACAAAAATGCCTACTTCAGCTATTCAAAAGCAGATTCTCACAAAGGATAGACATGGTCATAAAGCCAGTCAAAGGAAGTTAACACTCTAATTCTTCACTAGGTTCCTTCCGTCTCCCAAGTTATACAAAGGCTGTTCCTATGAGAGAAGTAAGCGATGATCTTTTGCCAGGACATTCATTCATTTGTGTTTTGCTGTAACCCCAGTCTTTGTACTATGACAGGCATCTTTAAATAGGGCTTTGTATCCTTAGTTGGGCTAGTCTAACACAGTTGGTTTAAGATCCTTCTTAATCTTTGTATGATCTTGTAAATCTTGACTTTCCTTGCCCCAAGCTCTTGAATCTTAAAATTTAACTAAGTGTTACTATGCTGTTTGATTTGTAAGATATACAAAAAATTTGAAAATTTTCATTTTTACTCTTCACTTATTTCTTTTAAAGAATCCATCTTACTGATATCCACATTACTAATACAACCTGCACATTCTATTATTATTTTCATTGTTGAATGTGTTTGAGTATGGGGAGGTTGTGGTCCAGGCTTGGGTCATGGGTCAGTCTGGTCGCTCAGATTCAAAACTGAAACAAAAATAAATTCTAAAATTAACCATGTTGAAAGCATGGTTGGAGTGCCTCTTAAATGGATCTAGACCCAGTGGTGGAGGATTTATGGTCTATTTCCTTAACTCTCAGTTACCCCAAAGTGGTTGTAAAGCATAGTAAGGGTTTCTGTTTTCTTCAGTATCTTCATGATCTATAATTTCATTGATGTAGATGGATACTCCCCCCACCAAGACAGTTTGCAGCTGCTTTTTAACTTTGTATATGGCCTTTGAGAATTCTTGTGAATGAAAAATTTCTCAGCCTTTGACCAGCGTTGGTGCTGAGCTTCTCTGAAGGGCAGTATACTTCTCCGTAGATAGCAGCTATGTAGTCCATTGCCAGACCCATCTTTGAAGCATGGTAGGCCCTTGTGTTCCATTGGAATAGCCTCAGAGAACCCAGGGTCCCTTCAGGGCCATAATGAGGCACCCTAGGTAGGACATAAATAAAAGGCTGACGGTAACTTCATGAAAGGAATTCACTGTTGGTGTTTTTAGTGCATTTTATTTTATATTATTTTTTTGTTTTCTTAAGTTAGTGTCAGAGAACTACGTACGTTATAAAAAAATATGTAAATGCTTTCAAGGGACTTCAATATGGTTATTTTCTTCATAGTTCCATTTAAGTTGTAGCATACAGAACAAAATACAAAGTTAAGACTACCATTTTCTTATAGCTTTTATTATGTTGGAGGTTTATGTCTAAGTCTCAAATATTGCATGTGCCAAAAGGTCAGAGAGGTGGTGGTATAAAGAAAGTGATTTTAATTGATTTGAGGAGCATTTCAAAGTTTGTGATAAGCAAATAAGTTAGAAGCTAGAATAATGTGCCTCTGAATTATTCTCCTTCAGGAAATTAGTGATACCATTAATTGGGGTTCCTTTCCTATGATTGTTAAAGCATAATTGTAAGGTCCATAAACATTATTAAACTGTTTTTCAAGGTTTTTTTTATATTTTAGGTAAAATATTTAACACAGTTAAACATATTTTAAGAGTTTACTTTCTGCCTTTAAACTCACTTCTATTAGATTTATTTTCAGATTTTTAATTTGATCATGTTGAAATGTGAGAAAAATAATAAGATGTTGCAGCTTGGTTCTGTAAATGCTTTCCTTGGCAAAGAATGATAAATCATAGAATTGTACAGTTGATGAGGACCTCAGTTGTCATTGAGGATAAGGCTTCTTAAACTTTTTCCATCCGAGACCCCTTCAATACTTCTTAAACTGATTTAGGCCATCCTCCTACCTAGTACAAGAATCCCCCTATAACATCTATGATGAATAGTCAACCTGCCTCTGTCTGAACAAACATTTAAGTGGACAGAAACCTTAACTCCTTCAAGAGGCAGCCTATTTTATTAGTATGTAGCTTTAATTGATAGTTCTTTTTCAGAACTGGTGGAGTCTGAATACATATTTTTTCTTTACTTTGTTTTTCTTTGGTTTTTTGTTTTCTTTCACAACATGACTAACATGGAAACATGTTTTGCATGACTACACTTATAACCTGTATCAAATTGCTTGCCTTCTCAATGGGGAAAGAGGAGAAGGAAGAAGAGAATTTGAAACTCAAACATGTTAAAAAAACGAATGTTAAAAATTGTTTTTACAAGTGATTTAAAAAAAAATAAATTTTTTTTTTCAAAATTTCTTTCTCATATGTTTCCTTTCTCAATAATTGCATTAGATTCTACTTTGAAGATGTTTTCAAAAGAATCTGGAACACTCCAAAGAAGTATATCATTTTCAAATATGGTGAGTTAATTTTGTTGTGTTTTTAATTGAGTTTTGATGGATGTCAGTATACAGTTAGTAACTTGATCATCTGTAATGATTTGGTATTGATTTAATTTCTCTTTCATTTCTCCCAACAGAAATTCATTTTGTGTGTTGGGCTAGGTTATTAATTTAGTCCATTTTGAAGTTCTTTCAGTTTTTTTTCTTTCTAATGCTATTGTATTTAACCAAGACGTGAGTGAGAGAATGAATGAATGATAGATAAAGCAACAATTAAGTACTACTGTATGCCATGCATTGGACTGTATTTTGAAGGTATAAGTAGAAAAAGCTAGAAAGCACTTGTTCTTAAGGAGCTCACACTTTAATTGGGGGAGACACATAAAAACAAAGTTCAGCTGTAGGGCAGATGACAAGGCCCAGAATAAAGTCATCACAATAGGATAAATGGGAAGACCCAGAGGTCCATACATTGCATGCGTAGTTCAGATAGTAGTGCTGAGAGATTGTGGGGCAAATAGATAGGACAGATGGTAAAGAAATCTTAGGAGGTATTGGCAGTACGGATAAGGCTGGGTAGTCCTCTCTCTCATCAGAAATTTTGGAGTTGTTGATTCCTGTATTATCTAAGGAAGTTCTTTGGCAGGGCACCATTAGTTGTGTGGTTCTCCTAGCTGCCCAAGTGTCCTGGGTTGGTTCTTATTGAAATAACTTCTCAACTAGAGCTCTTAGAATTTGTACATCCTTTTCTGAAATTGTTAGACTAAATGGCTTCTCCATAAAGTAGGTTCTCATGTGCTTATATCTTCAGAAGGTGATATTATACCTGAATATGCATTGTGTTCATGTTTTCTTACTTAGCCTAGTGAGAAGGGGAGGGATGGAAGTCAGGTCAGGGCAGTAAGGAGAAGTGGGATTAGCTAATAAAGAAGATAGGTCATTTGAAGGATAATTAATAGTTAAGTAACCACTGCAAATAATAGGGAGCACAGAATATGGGTAGCCTTTTTTTTTTCCAAAAAGAAACAAAGCCTCATTTTGAGATTGTACCTCCATGTTTTAAAGCATTATAAATAATCTGTAAATCACTGAAGTTAAATCTTTTTTTTTTTAAACAAATTTCAGGCTTTATCATCTTGTTTAGTTTTACCAGGAGATAACACTGTCATAAGTTCTTCATGGGATAATAACGTGTGAGTATCATTGCATTTTGCTTTAATACATGATATTGCCAACTACACTGAAGATATTATTGGGGCTTATAAGGATGCAGTTTGAAATTGAGGGGACTCTTTCCTCCCTCATTTTAGGAAAACAACATTGTGGCCTTCTTTTTAAAAAGAACAAATAGGACATATTAGAAAGACACTGTGAGATAATGCTATTAGAAAAAAAGTAAGCAGTGCACAAATTAAATCTAAATACTGTCATTACACTGAAGCTTGAGCCCAAATGAAATAGCCACCTAATCTTTTATATTTTTAATTCATGTTTTAAAGAAGGCAGGTCTATCAGGTCAGGACTAAGTGGTCTGAAACTAGAGTCAGTAGTGTAAATCACTTAGTAGATTCAAAATTTAACAATGTAATGTTTCTTGAGTATGTATTTAAAAGAGCCATGAAATCAGTATGAAATGATATTTTAAATAACATTCATCATCTTTTCTCTTAAGCTATTTTTATTCCATAGCATTTGGAAGACGGCAAGACACACTAATGGGACATGATGATGCTGTTAGTAAAATCTCTTGGCATAACAACAGGCTCTATTCTGCATCTTGGGACTCTACAGTGAAGGTTGGTAAATACGTGTGTGTGTGTGTGTGTGTGTGTGTGTGTGTGTGTGTGTGTGTGTGTGTGTGTGTGTGTGTGTGTATGAAAATTCTTGGAATATTATGAATCATGCCAACTATCATACTACTATTTTCTTAATATTTCTTAAATGTTTACTTGCTGTTGGGTTTTTTTTTTTTTTACCACCAACTATTCAGTGCTGTTTCAGGACATCTAATACAGTATTGCCTCCTTGGGTTTCTTATAGTATGAAACCATAAAAAAGTACCATGATTTCTATATTTAATTAAGACATCTAGCACCAGCAGTAAGTTGTGGAGTGTATGTGTTTTTAGAGCTGGAAAGACCTCAAAGATGATCTAGTCCAACTAGAAGGTAGAAGCAATAACAGTGCCTTTAGTGAATACTTAAAAATATGTTTACATCCTAGGTGTGGTCCTGCGTTCCTGTGGAGATGACAGGAACCAAAAGACATCACTTTGAACTGCTGGCTGAGTTGGAACATGATGTCAGTGTGAGTATGGACAGGAACGAAATTCAGACAATGGCCTCTCTCTCTGTCTTACCTCTCTGTCTCTCCCTCTTTCTCATCTCTCTCTTTCACATCTCTCTCCCTTTCTCTCTGTCTCTGTTTGTCTCTCTCTCTCACTGACATACACATATACACATTTTTAAAAATTCTGATTTTGTGCTATTTCAGGTGACAGTTATCCACCTTTTAAAAATGTCCCTGATCCATGACTTCTTTGTCTCTCTTTTGCTTTGCATACTTTTTGCATATTTCACTGCTTTTTATTATCTGCCCAATAGAGGCAAAGTTTAAGGTGTGAATTCTTGAGTCAGCATAGAGCTTTTGCACACTTTAACAACCTATAAAGAGAGCAAATGTTTTATCTGCCTTTGATAGCCTATAAAATGTTAGAGCTAGAAGAGACTACAGAGGTCATTTCAGCCACCTCTCTCATTTTACAGATGAGGAAACCGAGTTGTTGTTTAAGTGTTTCAGTTGTGTCCAACTCATTGTGACCCCATTTGAGGTTTTCTTGGCAAAGATACTGGAAGGGGTTGCTACTTTTTTCTCCAGTTCATTTTACGATGAGAAAACTGAGGCAAACACGGTTAAGTGACTTGTCCGGGGTCACATAGCTAGTAAGTGTTTGAGGCTAGGTTTGCACTCAGATCTCTCTGACTCCAGGCCTGATGTTCTTATCCACTGTTCCACCTAGCTACCTCTGAGGAGACTGAGACTTATCACTAATTTTACTTGCCCATTGACGTGCTACTGTATTTGGGGGCAGGGCGGGGGGGATACCAGGACTAGAACCTAGATCTCCTAACTTCTAAGCTGTTATTCCTTTTACTATGTTATATTGCCTCTCTCTATTCACATTTATTTATTTATACATATACACACACATATGTATATATATGTATATATGTTGATGTATATTTACATCTACCTATATTGGGTTTTTTTGTCAACAGATGTATACTGAATGGTATATACACTAAATGGTTACAGTTGTTGAGTGAGAGGCATTTTGCATAACCCATTTCTATCAGGAGTTAGCTGTGTTTCAAACAATTTGTCAGCTGCTGTGGTTTTTTCTTACAGATTTATTTTTCTGAGAATAACATGAGTTCAAGTTTGTTTTCAAGAAAATAGAACATTTATCCCAGCAACACTTCCTCTTTGGCAGCATGCAAAGAACTTGATCTCTAATTTTTAAGAAATAGAAATAATTATTTCCTCTGAGAGGATGGTCTTAGGAAACATCTGTACTAACCACGCCAGGAGGAAAAAAAATGTGGACAGTAGTACAAAGTTGAGTGACTAACATTAGAACTAAATGTTGGAAACAGCTCTCTAGTGAAATGTAGTTCTGCCTGTTTGTTTCTATGTGAGATGCTCATCACTGTACTTCCTTTCCTAGGTAGATACAATCAGTTTAAATTCTGCAAGTACACTCCTAGTGTCGGGTACCAAAGAAGGCATTGTTAATATTTGGGACCTTACTACCGCCACTATGCTACATCAAATATCATGTCACTCAGGAACTGTATATAATGCTGCTTTTAGTCCTGGTATGTATCTTTTTTCTTTCTTTGGATACCATCATACAGATTGGAATCCCCTTTCCTCCTGTCTCTCACACCACTGGCCCCTGACACATCACACACCCCACTTAACTTTTGTACCAAAATAAGTTTAGATATTAGTCCACGTGGGAGGTCATATCAGATATATTATGCCCTCACTTTTCACATTGCCCAAAGAATACTTTGTAAGTTCTGTATGAACCCATACTCAGTGGTCACCTGAGCATTTTTTTCCTTTTGCAGTCCTTCATTGGCTACCCAGGGTCTTACCTTATAGTAGTAATACATATTCACATATAGTAGGAAGCTTAGTAAATTCAGGTTTTTTTGGTCTTTAAGACTAAGCATTGTGTTTTATGTACCCATGTTTAGATTCCTAGCCTTCTTATCAAGCTTGGTAGAAAATTCTCCCAACTGGTATTTATTAAACAATTTCTGTGTATTCAACAGAATACTATGCTAGGGGGAATATAGATAAGGTTAATAATAATAGCTTACATTTATATAGTTTTTAAAGTTTGCAGAATGCTTTACATACATTATCTTAGTTGATCCTCACAACAATTCTCTGACTATATTCTCATATACCCATTTTATAGTTGGGGAAACTGAGGCTCAAAAAGGTTTGACTTGTCTAGGGTCACATAGCTAGTGTGTGTCTGAAACAGGATTCCTGACTTCTGAGGAACTTAGCGTCTAATTAGGAAGAGAGGACTGATATATCATAGATAATTAATACACAGTACAAGACAGTTTATAGTGCATATTGCCATACAGAGGTCATGGGAGTTGACAGGGAGAGGATGTATCAGTGAATGGTCAGGGAACATTTCATTTAGGAAACTGGATATCTGGAGAGAAAAACAGTCCAGGTCAGAGGAACAGGGCTTCTTTCCACATACTCTCTCAGTGGCTTCATGATCTCACAAGTTTATATATTATCTCTAGATAAATCAAGTCCCTGGTCAAAATAGCCAGCCATAGTCTTTCTTCAAAGCACCAGATTCACATCATTCACTGCCTGATCAACATTTCATTCTCAGTGTCTCATATACTTCCTTACCTCTCTGTATCCAGGTCAAAATCTACCTTTTACCCCAAACCAATCCTCATTTCCCTGTTTCTGCCAAGAGCACCACCATCCTTCCAGTCAGCTAGCTTGACAATCCAGAAGTCATTCTCAGCTCTGTACTTTTACTTATCTCACAAACACCGAGTCTTGTCAGTTCCATCTTGACATCTCTCACATCTTTATCCTTCCTTCCACTTGTATGATCATTACCACAGTTCAGGCCTTCACCATGCTTCTTCTCAGCTAATGCAGATCTCCCAGTTAGCCTCCCTGCCTCAAGTCTCTCCCATCTATAGTCCATTTTCCAAGCAGCTGCCAAAGTGATATTCCTAAAACACAGGTCTGATCATGTCATTCCCCTGCTCATTAGATTCCATTGGCTCCCTGTTACCTCGGGTATCAAACACAGACTTCTCCATGTGGCATTTAAAGCCCTTCCCAACACGGCTTCTTCCTAGCGTGCCGTATTTCAGGCTCACTAGATGATCCACATACCCTTTGGCCTGGACAAACATGTTTCTCACACAAAACATTTTCCCTCCCGTCTTCCTGCCTTTTCATAAGCTCTTACCTAGAATTCACTTTCTCTCACCTGTGCCCTTTAGAATGCTTAGCTCAAACACCACCTCCTACATGAGTCCTTTCCTGAATCCCCACCTCCAGCTACTAGTATCTCATCTCCCACCTCCCTACCACCACTTCCCCTAACCTGCCCTGCTTCTTTAGGAAATTACTGTACTTATTTTGTATATACTTTAGATATGCAATGCCATTTCCTCCAATAGAATGTAAACTCTGTGAGGCCAGGGACAATATCATGTTTGCCTTTCCATTCCCAGAAATTAAAACAGCACTTGCCTCATAGTAGTCACTTAATAAATGCTTGTTAATTTGGTTCTTTGACTGATGAACAGGCAAAGAGGAGGCCGTAAGTGTGGCATTGTTTATAGGCCAGCCAGGAATCCATTTGAACTAACAAGAGACTGCAGTATTGATAAACAGTGGGGATATAGGGTAGGACCACATGCTGAAGGGCTTCCAAAAGTTGAGCAAAAGGATTTAGGTTAGCTATGGAAGGGAAAGGGCAACTCTGGAAGAGTTTTGTACACAGGAAATGTGATGTGTTTTTTAAAAGCTTAGTCTGAAAGCATTATGCAGGCTGCACTGGAGTATGGAGAAGCTTGAGGCAGCCAGCTGACTACTGCAATGATTAATTTGTGAAATGTGGTTGGTCATGGGAACATAGAAAGAACAGACATAGGAAACATTTTAGCAAACTCAGAGGACTTGGTGTTTGACTGAATGGAACTGATAAAAGAGAAGGAATCAAAGATAATTTCAAGAGAATGGTAATGCCATTGACCAAAACTGAGAAAGAAATTGGGAAAGAAATGAGTTTTGGGGGGAGATGAGTTCGGTCTTGGACACATTGAGTCCTCAATGTCACCTCAAAGTGGAAATGCCATAAGCAGTTGGAATGATGAAACTGGAACTAGGGAAAGAAGACAGGACCAGAGGTAATGAATTAACAGTCATTAGTGTATAAATAGTGGCTGAAGCTGTGAGGTTAGACTAGTTCTCAGAAGTAGATAGAGAACAGAAGAGAGAAGTCTAAGCTTTCCTGCCCATAAGTAGAATTCTGGAAGAAGAAAGGAGACTTAAGAATCCAAAGAATCCCCCAAGGGAGGATTAAATTTCAAAGGAGATAAGAGGCAGTCCGTGTTATCACATGTAGAGAAAAGGCAGTTGGATTTAGCGGCAAATTACTTAGAATAACTTAAAGTTGATTTTTTTTTTAAAAACCATCCTGTAATAATATAGCCTCCTAAAAATGTCACTTTAGATAGTCGCCACGTTCTCAGCACAGGAGAAGATGGTTGTCTTAAGGTAATTGATGTACAGACAGGAATGCTCATCTCATCTATGACTTCAGAGCATCCACAGAGGTATGTTTCTTTGAGATCCTTGTGATGTAGCTAAATTGTTAGAATTTTAATTTGGAATTACTGTGTTTACTCTGTTCCTTCAAAATTAATTGTTTTCGAATTAATTTTTACAGGTGCTTTCTTTGGGACGGAAATTGTGTATTAGCTGGAAGTCAGTCTGGTGAATTGTTAGTTTGGGACCTTATTGAAGCAAGAGTTAGCGAAAGAATCCAGGGCCACACAGGTAAATCTTGTCTGTAATCTTCTATATATTTGTCCTCATGAGATACTTAAACCTTAAGAAAATGAATTCTTCAGGCAGTAGTGAAAAGCATACTTTGTTTTTCATGATCATTTGAAATGTCACATTATAAATGTTCCCACTGAACTAACTCCCATTTTGAAAGTGGGTAAATTTCATCTAAGTGTAGCCCTATCTGTGGGCTACCTCTGCAGAGGGCAGCTGCTGTTCTTGGGCTCTAGGGCTAAACCTGTGGATACGCACTCATTTATAGCTCGTAAGTCCCTACTAGTGTGTTTCCCATGAACAGTGAATGAATCTTGGAATATTTTGAATCTTGAAACTCCCCAAAGGAGTTATTTAAAGCCCCCAGGGGCGTAGCTAATTTGTTTGCTCAGCCAATCATGTTGTTCCTTATAACTCAAATAGAGAAAGGTGTTACTGTCTTATCAAGGGATACTATCTTTATAGTTAAATACCTTGTGTTTATATTTGGGGGAGAGAATTGATAAGACAACTAAGTGGCACACTGGATAGAGTATTGGGCCCGGAATCAGGAAGACCTGATTTCAAAAATCTGGCCTCAGACACTATTAGTACATGTGTGACCCTGGGCAATTCACTGAACTTCTGTTTGCCTCTGTAAAATGGAGATACTACCAGCACCTACCTCCTAGGGTTGTTGTGCGGGTAAAATAGGATAATATTCATAAAGCACTTTGCATATCTGAAAGCACTATAAAATTGCTAGCCATTGTTAGTATTATTATTATATACCAGCTATTAAAGAGAATAGAAAGGAGTTAACCCACCCCCACTAGAATTAATCACAAGGTGTAAACTAGCTGCAAAAATGCCTCTGTGCTTTGGTTATTTTATGATGTGTAAACGCTTTTCTCTGAAAAAATTAAAGGGATGGGCAAAAATTAGACAGTTTTGTACTGCTTTCACTATTTAAGCCCCAGGGACAGCAGTCAGGCTATGCTTTATAGAGGGAAGGTGAGTTAGGGAGAAGGGAATTTCCCTCCTCCCTTCTCCCATTTGGCCATCTAGGTAGCAGACCGGCCCAGAGAAAGTGTTCTAAATCTATACTTTTTAAGTCCATACATGCTTTATGCATTGTCAGTGTCAGATTCCATAAAGAGCCCCTACAGTTAATTATCTTATAGAAAATGAAAGAAATGTGACATCAAACTTGTAGTAAAAGTTTTAACAGAGACTTTTTTAAACCTTTTTTTAAGCTTTTTATGACTATATGATGATGGAAGGAAAAATTACAGGAAAGCAAAGAAAACCTTTTGTTTTCCATATTGTTCCAAAATGCAGGAACCTAACTACTAGCTACATTTCTTTAATATTCATTGGAGAGAAACATGAGGTAAATGTCAGAAGAGATAGCTGCCCAATCAGCATTTAGGCTGACTGAGGGGGAGGGGATAGACTTACGGGACTCCCAGAGAAGGAAACTCCTTCCACCACCACAGATCAACACCTTTTCTGTAATTGACAGTTTTAGAGTTTCCTAGGGCAACCAGAGATTAAGGGACTTGCCTAGAGCCTTAGAGTCAGTGTGGATCACAGTTTGAGAGAGAAATATATGCATGCTGATGGTTGTCATACTGCCTTTTTTGTTTAAACTGTAAAAAAGCGGTAGAAGAAAATTTCTTATTTTATTTCTTTCAACTCTAAAAACTGAAAGATGTTCAGTTTTTAAGATCTGTATAAAGAATTTACCTATTGGACAAAGTCCACTGTGAATCATATTAAATAAGGAATGAAATGTATGTACTGTACCTGAGTTGAGAAAAATTTCCCTAGCATTTTAGGAATTAACTATTTCCATATGATGAAAAGAAAAAATTTCTTCATTCTCCTCCCAGGTGCTGTGACGAGTATGTGGATGAATGAACAGTGCAGCAGCATTATTACAGGAGGGGAAGACAGACAAATCATGTTTTGGAAGCTGCAATATTAAAAGTGCCTTTTCTTCATTTGAACTTCAAACTGAACTCCCTTCAGAGCTAATGTATTTTTAAAACAAACTTTTTAAATGGACTGGTGAATGTGCAATGATAGCAGTTGGAAGTTCAACCAAATAGAAAGTTTATGTAGTTTTAAAATAACTTTCTAAATCATGGTGACTTCGTTAAAAGCCATTAATTACCATCTTTTAAGATGGATAAAGGCCACAATTTAACTTACACATGGTATTATTAGAGAGAAAAAGTTACAATCACTATTTATAGGGAAAAATGATAATCATCTCGGTGGTCAAAAGGTCCACTGAGCATCAGCTGTTAAAGCTGGCAAGGATAGTAGCTGTGAGACAACATCGCTTAGGGCCTGTGCCCAGGAAACATAATCCAGTTTAGAGTTTTCTATGAAATATGTGTTCTCTTCTCTGCTACATCCAAGTCCCGTTATCCTACCAGCATTGCTGCTTTTGTTTTAAAGGAGTGGCTATTCCATGTAAGTAACCTGCTCCACCCAGACTCTTAGGTAAGAACCTGGAGACACATAAACATAATCTTAATTAAAATACAGTAAGTTTACTATTTATAGGAATGGTTTGTATTTTCATCATGCCTGTCATCTCAACTTAAATGCTTGTCTTATCTTTTCTACGATGACATTAAAGTTATTTTTCTGTAAAGAAAGAACCTATTTGCAGTCATTTAGCACACAAATTTAAACTCGATTCAAAGACTTTTATATGAAGTTTGATTGACTTGACAAAAAGCTGTGTTTTTCTTCCAACACTACCACTGCATAAAGCACCTTAGGAACTGTCTTTGGGGCCCATACTTGATACTCTTTTAAAAATATTCTCAGTAGTAGTAAGCCATCCTTTCAGGAGGTGTATAATTTTCTGGAGGGGCAGTTAGGTGGCTCAGTAGATAAAGCATCAGGCCTAGAGTTGGGGAGACTTGAGTTCAAATCCAGCCTCAGACACTAGCAGTGTGACCCTGGGCAAGTCACTTAACCCTGTTTGCCTCAGTTTCCTCATCTGTAAAATGAGTTGGAGAAGGAAATGGCAAACCCCTCCCAGTATCTCTGCTGAGAAAACTCCAAATGGGGTCATGAAGAGTCAGACATGACTGAAACAAATAACAAGCAAGTAATTTTCTGGAGCAACAAAAGTTCATTCAATGTCATGTCTGAAAATAAGGTAGGTAGGAAATTAAATTGTGCTGTTCTGGGTCAGAAACAATGTGGGAACATTGACTGAATGGAAATCCAGTGTTTTGAGTGATAGTAGGAACACTGAGAAGATGACTTCCTACTGTAATCCTGTGACATTTAGTTCCTTGTTGAAGGACTCACTTGGGCAAGTAAGTATACTGGTTAGGGCAGGCTATCATGTGATCCCTAATTTCCTAAGCTGGGCCATTATCCTTTCTCTTTCCCATCTACCTCCACAGTATCTCCTCTCCATCTTTCTTCTCTGGTCATAGCCTGGGCTTGCAGATATCCAGGAAAGGTGTAGGAGGATCCATCCACTAGCATTTCTACTAAGACTATACCAATCCTATCTTCAAGTATACATTCTAGTTGGAGGGTGAAGAGAGCAAAAAAATCTAGTAAACTTCAGTAAGCAGCATTATACTATCCAGATTCACATGATTTCCTGAACAGCAAAATGAAGGGGAGGGTGGGAATAGAGACCATTAAGCTCCTTTTTGTTCCAATACTGTAGTTAAGGAAATATTAGCCATAGAAGTACAAATGATGGGAACCTTTGAGAGTGAAAAAAGTAACCATACTCCATCATAGAAATTAAAAGAGAGATTCCTGCCTGGTTGGACGCCCCTCGTTCTTTGCTTCTCCCGGGACACTGCTAGGACTGTGACCATCCTCTCCTTGGAAGATGAATGCAAATGGCCCCGGATACCCACTCACGTCCCACTACGTGGGTGACCTGCACTCCCAATGTGACTGAGGCTGTATAAGAAGGCCTCAGCCTCAGGGCCTATCATGTCCATCTGTGTCTGCCAAGATGTGGCCACACACCGCTACCTGGGTTATGCCTGTATCAACTTCCAGCAGCCTGCAGATACTGAATGAGCTTTGGATATCATGAACTTTGAAGTGATCAAGGGCAGGCCCATCTGTGTCATGTAGTCCCCACAGGATCCAGGGCTCCAGAAATCAGGAATTGGCAACATCTTTATCAAGAACTTGGATGACTCCATTGACAACAAAGCTTTGTTGTCACCTCTACCTTTGGGAACATCTTCTCTTGTAAGGTGGTGTGTGATGAGAATGCTGTCAAGGATTTGGCTTCTTCCACTTTGAAACCCAGCGTTATGGTAATTAGGGTGTGACTTTTTTGTTGTCTTCTCTTTTGGAATGCTAAGGCAATCAAGTGCCTTTAATGAGTCTTGCCTTTGTTTGAATGGGGCAGTTAAAGTGGGACCCTTTTTTTTGTTTTGGAGTGCTTCTCAGCACTGAGGTAATCAAGTACCTTTGATGAGTCTTGCCTTTCAAATGTAATGGAAGCAAAGTGGACTTTTTGTTGCCTTTGCTTTGGAGTGCTTCTCAGCACTAAAGAATCTTTGATTGAATGTGGAGTCTTTGATGACCTGCTTATGTCAAGGGACGGCCTAGTTCACATGGGTGAGAGTCACATGGTTGTGAAGTCCTTTGATCCTGAAGAAGTGTGTGTGTGTGTGTGTGTGTGTGTGTGTGTGTACACATACACTCAGAAATTAGCATTTTACCTTTGAGGGCACACTCATTAAGAGTGTTGGTGATGAGACTCTGGGTAGCTGTTGAAGCAGCGCCTCCCCTTCCCCCCCACTTTGAAAAACCCAGATGTTGGTGCTTCTCTGGTAACCATGTATTATGATTTGGTCAGACAGAAATCTGTCTGTTGATCTGTTTATATTCTCTGTTTATAATTTCTGTTTGTATTTGTCCTGAGGTTCAGGGTGCTGGCTTTTCCCCCTGAACTAAGTGCATGGTATATGTATGTTTAATTAAAGTAAGATTGTTAACCCCTTAAAAGTTGCTTTCCTTAGAAAAGCAGATCATATGACCTGTGCTAGCAGCCCTTCTGTGTGCTCTTGTTGTTGGTCTCGTGTTAGTCTTTCACCCCCACAACAGCTGCTAGCAACATTGTTGTTACACCCAAGAAGCTGCAGACCAAGCAATCAGCATTATGAATGGGATACTACTTAATGACTGAAAGTTTTTGTGGGCTACTTCAAGTATTGGCAGGAATGGGAGTTAGAGCTGGGCATGAGCATTGGAATTCACCAACATCTATGTCAGGAACTTCAAGGAAGATGTGGATGATCAGTGCCTTCAGGAACTCTTCTTCCAATTTGGAAAGACTCTTGAGTGAGAAGGTGATGGTCAATGAAAATGGCTGTTCTGAGGCTTTAGTTTTGTCAACTTTGAGAAGCATGAGGCAGCTCAGAAGGCTGTGAGTAGCATGAATGGGAAGGAGCTTGGGGATTGGGTCCTGCATGTTGGACAGGCCCAGAAGAGGACAGAGAGGCAAGGTGAACTGAAGTGTATGTTTGAGCAGATGAAACAGGAGAGAGTGAACCTCTGCCAGAGTGTGAATCAGTATGTGAAGAATCTGAATGATGTCACTGATTATGAGAAGCTGTGGAAGAAATCTATGATTAGGAGAAGCTATGATCACTAGTACTGAAGTGATGACAGAGGGTGGACACAGCAAGGGGTTTGGCTTGTGTGTTTTTCCTCCCCAGAAGATGAATGGGCAGATTGTCAGCACCAAGCTCCTCTATTTGCCCCTGGCCCAATGTAAGGAAGAGTAGAAAGCCATCCTCACCAACCAGTGCATGCAATGCATCCCCATCCTTTGGAACATAAATGGCCCCATCTTTCCCCAACCCACCAATTATTTCCTGCTTGCCATCCTCCAGGTGACCACAATCTTCTAATCACCAACCTGGGCCAGCTTCTACAATCCCAGCACCATGGCCTCCATTTGGCCAGCTCCAAAGCGGACTGGCTTTTCTGCTAAGTCTCTGTCCAAATCCCAGTACTCCAGCTCCAATATCAGGTCCAGCAGGCCTCAGGTGCCCCAGGCAGGGCCCCATACGCAGAGTGGTCAATACTGGGACCCAGACTATGGGAACTGGGTGTCAAGGCTCCCTGGGCCACACCATGATCCAGTACAAGTAGGCCTCATTTTTGCCTCCTGCACATCAGGTAATGGAGCCAGCTGTGCATATCGAAGGGCAGGAGCCTTTAACTGCATCTATGTTGGCCTCAGCCCCACCCTAGGAACAGAAGCAGATGCTAGTGACATCGGCCTCCCTGCTGTTCCACGAACAAGACACTCCATCTCTTGGCTCCAGGCATTTTCTCTGGTTGTCCCCCATGCCTGGAATGTCCTCCCTCATCTCTGCCTCCTGACTTCCCTCAAATCCCAACTAAATTCTCACCTTCTACAGGAAGCCTTTCCCAATCTTCCTCAGTCTTAGTGCCTTCCCTGTCTTACCTCCTGTTTATCCTTCATATATACTTTGTACTTATTGGTTTGCTTGTTAACCCCACCCCCTTCCCCCCCAATTAGATTGTGAACTCTAAGAGCAGGGTTTGTCTTTTCCTCCTTTTTTTGTATCCCCAGCACTTAGTACAGTGCTTGGCACATAGTACATGCTTAATAAATGTTTATTGACTGAAAAAAAAAAAAGTAAAAGAAAGTCAGATACTGCCTGACATGTGTCTTAAATTTTGGAAAAATAAGACTCCAGGTTCACTGTAAAGGTAGTATCTTTGGGTAAATCCTAAACCTTTTTGAGCAAGTTCTCCATCTCTAAAAATGAGAAGACTGGATTAAGTGACCTCTGATTGTGGTTATAAAAGGAAGCTAGCTACACAGTAGACTTGGAATCAGGAGCACCTGAGCTCAAACCCTGCCTCAGATACTTAGTGGCTGTGTGACACCGGGTAAGTCACTTAATCTTTCTCAAACATAGCTTTGCCCCCCTATAAAATGGTGATGATAATAGCATCTATTTCAGTTGTAATAATCAAATAATACATGTGAAATGCTTTGCATTATACTTAAAAGTACTGTATAAATGTTAGCTATTACATCATATCATACCTAAAATTATATAAAGTAGAAGTCATCCCAGGAGGTCTAAAAATCCATTAGATATAAAACTGAGAATTCCAACGAGGAAAAAAAGGAGTTATCCAAAAAATGATGTGAATGTACAAAGCAAGCTATATACAGGATAAATAGGATAATAGAAGGAAGGTACTGGAATTAGGAGGGGTTGGGGAAGGCTTCCTATTGAAGGCAGGATTTTATTGGAATTGGAATTTAAAAGAAGCCAGGGAGGGCAGTTGTTGGAACAGAGGAGAGTGTTCCCGGCATGGGGACAGCCAGAGAAAATGCCTGCAGCCAAGATTGTTTTGTTGAACAGCAAAGAGGCCTGCGTCACTTGGATCAAAGAGTACATGTCACGGAGTATGTTAAGAAGACTGGAAAGGTAGAAGGAAGCTAGGTTATGAAAGGCTTTGAATGCCAAACAGCATTTTGTATTTGCTTCTGGAGGCAATAGGAAGCCACCAGAGTTTATTCAGGTGTGGGGTGGGGGGGCGGCAGGAAACAGGAAGAAAAGGGGAGGTGACTTGATAAGTCCTGCATTTTAGGAAAATCACTTTAGTGGCTAAAAATGGAGGATGGATTGAAGTAGAGAGACTTGAGGCCAGCAGACTCACCAGCAGACTATCGCAGTAGCTTAGGCATGAAGTTATGAGGGCCTACACTAGAGGGCTGTTAGAGGAAAGAAGGGGGCACATTCAGGAGATGTTGCAAAGGTGAAGTCCATAGGCCTTGTCAAAAGATTGGATTTGTGAGGTGAGAGATGGTGAGGGATCTGGGATAACTCCTACACTGAAAGCCTGAAGGTACTGGTAGGTTGGTGTTGCTCTCTACACTGAAAGGGAAGGTAGAGAGAGGGAGGGAGAGTTCAGGAGGAAAGAATTCTGTTTTGGATGTATTGCGTTTAGGATGTCTGCTGGACATTCAGTTTGAGATGTCTTTTTAAAAAGAAAGCTGGAGATGTGAGATTGGAGGTCAGCAGAGAGTGGGACAGGAAAGGTAGATTTGAGAATCATCAACACAGAGATGGTAATTAAGACCATGGAAGCTAAAATGAAGTGAATAGTATATAGGAGAAGAGAGCCCAGGTTAGAGCCCTGTGGAACACCTATGGTTAGAGGGTGTGATCTGGAGACTCCAGCAAAGGAAACAGGAGCAATCAGATAAGTAGGAGAATCGTAAGAGAGTGGTGTCCTGAAAACTTAGAGGAGAGAGTGATCAGAAATGTCAAAGGCTACAATGAAATCATCAATTTTATAGAGATCAGTGTCAGTGGAGTGGTAAGGTTGAAAGCCAGATTGCAAGGGGTTAAGAGAGCAGAGAGAACGCAGAAACAGCCTTATAAAGGGCAAAACTATAGCACGATAGCTTGGGTGGATGGAACAAGTGGGTATATTTTCCGGATAAAGGAAACATAAGGCATGTTTATAGGCAGTAGAGAATGAGCTAATAGGGAGAGACTGAAAATAAGTGAAAATGGAGATGGAAGGGGGTAGTCTGTTGGAGGAGACAGATGTAATGGATTACTTGAATAAGTAGAAGGATTAGCCTTGGTTAAGGAGTAAAGCCGCTTCATGTGAGATGAGTGAAGGAGAAGGTGGCAGAAAGCAGAGTGAAAGGAAAGGAGGAAGAGAAGAGGGAGTTCCAACTCCAAGTCAGCTGAAAAATCCCACGGTCCTCAGGGTTTTACAACAAAGCCAATGTTAATGCCTCATCTTTAAGGTCCTGTTGGCTATCAGTTTCTGATGTTGCGCTTGTGACAGTGCCAAGGACTCTGGTGGCAAGAACTTCCTTTTCTGGGTCTAGTAGTTGTGGCTGTGTCATCTGCCAGGCTGCATCTCCATGGGGGTTGCTTCCCAAGTTAATGTCTGAAGGCACTGGGCTGGAAGCATTGCTATTCCCAAGACTTAGGTTCAGAGGGGGCTGGAGGGGAGAGAATACTCAAGGTGGTGGTGGTGTTTTGACTTTCCTGGCACATGCTGCCACCTGTCTCTCCCTCAGAGGGCCCCACTCTTGCAGCTGGGCTGGTTTCCTTGCTCTGGGTATGGAGGGAAGTGGGGATGGCTGGTCCCTTCTCCCCAGGAGTTGCTTCCCTAGATGATGACTGTAAGGGCTGGCACAGAAGCAAGAATCATAGTTTGAAAAATGCTGCCATGTCTGGGGCACCTCTCAGTGGCATTTGATCAGTAATTGTGCTGGTGATGAGAAAGGTGACTTCCTCTGCACAAGAATTTCCTCTCTCAATGATGGCTTGGGGCCTAGGCTAGCTGTTTGCCAGATGATGGATGGCCGTGAAGGCTGACCAAAAATAGGAATGGAGCCATGCCTGTGCCTGGTCAGGTGTTACTCATTGAACAAGGGAATTGAATAGACCGTCTGAACGCTATCCCACTCAGACATCTGGTGTATTAACTCCTGGACATACTTCAAGAAAGATATTGAAGAGCTGGAGTACATCTGGAAGGCAGGATGGTTATGGTCCTTTGTATCTTTGCAAGGGGTCATGCTTGCTTGGCTGAAAAAACAGAATGTTTAGTCCAAGGTAAAGTCAGGGATGTTGTAGAAGTTCTACTAAAAGGCTAGAAGTACATATATTCTAACTTGCCTTTTTTTAAATGGGAGCAGAGAAATGCTGGAAAACATTCAAACTAACTTCTTGTCTTAAATTCAGAGAAACACATTCATTTATTAAGGGTGAGAACAGCAAGACTTTCCTAGTAAAGTTTCCTTGTTAATTAATTCTTAAGGAGCTTAAGCTTCAGAAGTGGCTTCAGTGTGTAATTCTGAGGACATAATATGAGAGCATGAATGAAGCTAGATAGTTCTTTTCCCTACCCTCAAAGATTCTGAACTTTTTGTTCACTACTTAAAGGTTAAGGTGAAAATAAATGATTTCCAGAAGCCCAGATGTTGAAAAAAGCATTGATTCTCTACTTAATAATTCATTGCCACAAATGAAATGTTTGTATTAGAATGCATAAAAATCAATTTACTTCTTAGTAAAAACCAGTAAAATTTGAAAATATTTGGGATTGCCCTCTATAGCTGAAATTAGTCACCCAGGATTAACTACATTGCAATAACACCATCAAATGACGAAGCATATCAAATGCAAAAGTATATAAAAGGGAGGAACTAATTCACCTAGGACAGCCCAATAAAATACTGTTTCACAATTAAATGACTTAAGCATTACTATACAGATATGTAATGGTTTTAAAACAGTAAATGAGGCATGTTAAGAATTAATCAATTTATTTGATTTTTATTTCAGAACTTTCCTTTAACATAGTTAAGGCGACAATGGAAGCATTAGTTATACATTATTAAAGATAAGATCATCACAATTTTGTGCAATTCTACATTTTGCCCTTCGTAATGCTCATGTGGAATGAAACCAAGATTGCTTAATTGCATTTTTGTAAACAATATTGGACCTAGCAAAGTTATTCTAGAGATACAATAGCGAAGCATTAAAAATACTACAACCAGAAGAAAGGTAAGAGGAACAATATTACTTTCTAGAATATCTAAAATACAGGTACCTGATTATAACATTTTTAAAAATCTGCATTAGTTATCTTAACCATAATGGCTTATAGAAAGAGTAGTTTAACTACCGGAAACTTGATGCCATGAAAGTCAAAACTCTTGAAAGGTTCACATCTGTAAAACCAGTATAAGGCTACAAATACAATTTACAGCTTGAACACAAAACTGTGTCAAACAGTAATATTCCCAGCCATGATACAATACAAAGGCTCTCATGCAGCATATGCTTCTTGGCTCCCAGTAAGGTTTATGTGTCTAATACAGAAGATGCTGAGTAAACTGCCCAAGTGCAACGGAGTTTCCATTATATGAAAGATACAACTGCTTGAATTTTAAACTTCGGGGATAGCATGATCCATTAAGTTTTTCATAACACTTGATGCCATCCTGTAAGAGTGATGTTTATATATTACATATACATTTCAAAGCACCAAAAGACTTTTAACTTAATTCCTAATACCTACTGAGTCACAAGGTAAGGACTAGCTTTACTGTAGAAGCTAAGAAATTAAAACCTCAAGCTTTGGTCAAGCTTCCTTCGGTGGAATTAGTGAACGATTTGTTAAGAAATTTATATTTGTCTCTCATATCCTTGGCATTACATAATAAGCCTGTCTGGTTAGCAGCTGAAGAGTTTCACTTCCTTGATTATCTTTCACTGCAACATTGGACACATAACAGAACTAATGTCTGACTCTGTGTGACCCTGTGGACCACAGCACACCAATACTGTCCCCGGGGTTTTCTTGGCAAAGATACTGGATTCGTTTTGCCATTTCCTTCTCTAGTGGATTAAGGCAATCAGATGTTAAGTGACTTGACCAGGGTCCCACAGCTAGTAAGTATCTGAGGCTCGATTTGAACTAATTCCAGGCCCAGCACTCAATCCATTGAACCATGTAGCTGCCTTGCCCAGTCCTGAGTACTTTTCTTTGCAATTCTAAGAAATGCAATAAAAATGTGACCCTACTTGACATAGTCCTAAAAACAATATAAGAGGTTTTTTTCTTCCACAAGACCTAAATGATTCAGTGATCCAAGCTGTTTGTACATACCTATTGTAAAAAGGGGGGATGGGGGAGTAGATCCAATCTTGGCCATTAACAGCCAACAGTCAGTAAAACTGCTGCCAATACAGCAGTTAGTAAAACTTTTCTAAAGTATTTTTTTTCATAGAACTTGTCTTCAAAAGCAGTTGTTAATATTCCTGATATAACTATCATTTTTTAAAATAAAAAGTGATCCCAAAATTAAGTTACAAATTACAAAGACAGAACTGTCAGGGAAAAATAGGGCAACCAATGCTTTGAAGCTATTCTTAGATGCTGAATGGGCTCCGATCCCACATAATCTCCCCTTTGTTTCTCCCCACTACTGACCACCCCACCCCTTCCCATGGCCCTATAACACAATTTCTTGAGTAGAGTTCAGCTCTTCTAGCATTTCACTTATCCTCAAAGTCACAAGAAGTGAAGGATCTACACCATACATTAGAGCCAATGTTCTTTATCACCAAGTAAGTCCAGGATACATGAGCAAAAGGTCACACTGCCCAGGAGCAGCAGAAATAAGCAAAGCCTCCTTTTAATATCTTCCTTTGCTCCCCCCTTTTTTTCTACCTGATTGTCCACAAGGGCTAAAAGGAAGACAGCTCTTTCCTCCAGTTAGCATTTTATTCCCTCCCAGCAAACCTCAAACCAAATCTAGCTTTTAATTGCTTAGCTCATCAATGGCATATATATATATAATATGGCCACAGGCTATCATTATCTAATGGGGGATTGGGATGAAGAGAAGGATCACATAAGAGGGAAAGGAAGGCAACAAGAACAAAGAATTCTTATACAGATAACCCCATCTTCAATAATTTCTTAAAGAGAATAATGGGAGGTTTTAACAGCTACAGAAGCTAGGATCAATTCTGACCCTTAAAATGCATGAAATTATAACATATTGCTTGAATTAATTTATAAGAACTATAAGAAAATTTTAAAGTTGAAGAATGCGCTACTTGCCTTTTGATTATGTGTTCAAAGATGAAAGCAGGCATGATTGTAATGGTAACTACAGACCCAGATGTTGAAAGTATGTCTGCAACTTGAGAGTCCTATTAAAATAACACAAAAGGAAATAAATTGAATTGAGGATCCACTGAATGGAAATCATAATTGGCTACAAAGTTCTCTTCCTTCTCTTCATGGGAATGACATGTCCCTTAAAAATCTGAGGCTCCAATGTCAATTTTCATCACCATTCCCCGGCATCTGGCAGAGGGTCTTACATGTATGTGCTTAATAATGTTTGTTAAACTGAATTAATTTTGATTATAAAGTATCTGATCCTTTGCATTTGATTCTTATACAATAAGATCACAACTTGGTTGCATTTGACAAAACTATTAAGATCATTATTACCAAAGCCCCTCTTCTAAGGCATTTAGACATTTTAGCATACACTGAAGACTAGAAACTTCAGAGTTTCTAAATTTAAAATTAGCTTTTCAAAATTAACTATCACTGTTAATAATCATTCAACAATCATTGCTTATATAAATTTCCTATCTAACATGAAAAGTAAAAATTATAAAACCAATTGCCTGATACAGGGCTTCTGACCAAAATAAAGCAAAAAACATATGATAGCTAAACTACATTGGCCTGTTCTCCAGAACCAATAACAGCTATTCATTCAGAAGTACATAAAATTTTTTTGAAATCTATAAAATAAAAACTAGTAAAGAAAAGGCATATCACATTACCTTCAGGCCAATTACATTCTGACCGTTGATTTCACAAATGTTGTGCTCAGTAAGAAGACCATTTCTTGCTGCAGAACTGTCTTTCACTATAGAGGTTATCTTTCCATTTTTAAAAATGAATCCAACATGTCTGGTACTATCCTTATGCATGGTAATAGTTCGTTCAAATGGTCTGGGAAAACATTTTCAGGGGAAAAGTCTTATTAGTATATATTTAATCTTGAGACAAATTTCTGGGCTACAGCACTGCCTAATAATTACCATCTAAAATGAACCATCAACTTTTAATATCTAAATGTGTTCAACTTAACAGCTACATTTCACAGTTTCACTAAGAATGCTGGCTCTAACAAAGTCATTTAAAAAGCACACCACTGTAATGCATTTTTGAAACTAAAGGTGGGAAAATCTGAGAGAAGCAGGTACTTTGCCAATAAGCTTTTCTCCCTCAGAATCCATTCTATGCTCTGAACAAAAGTACTGACCCTTTTAATAAAGTGATCCTATTTAGAACTTTAGCAGTTCTTGAAAAAATGAGTACTAGAGGGTAGCTACTACTTAAAAAGGGGGAAGGAAACACTAAGTGCCTACTATGTGCCAGGCACTGTGCTAAATACTCTACAAATATTTCATTTGATCCTTACATCAACCCTGGGAGGGAGATGCTATTCACATTTCACAGCTGAGGAAACTCAGGCAGACAGCAGTCGAAGGACTTGGCCAGGGTCACAGCTACCAAGTTGTCTATAGCTGGATTTTAATTTAGCTATTCCTGACTCCCAGCCCAGCATCTACTGTGTCAGCTAGCTGCCTCTATATTCTTTCTAACTAATTCTTAAGCGGAGATGAGAATTATTCCTCAAAAGTATTTTAAAGTAGTGTTAACTTTAATGTCCTGGATGCTTTCTCTCTTCCAACCTCCTCAGAAAAGTTTTTATAGCAACAAAATCTCTCAGCAAAGTAAGGTATATACCTAGAATGGCGGCAATAAGGCAAGCGAGCTTCTGTTACTTTTTGAAGGCCCTTCCTTAAAAAGATCGCAGCTGCCCAGCACTGCAGGTAAAGGGTGAACATTTCTCTTCATCTGCTCAGAAAAGACATCTCGGGATATATGGTCTCCCACCAAAGGCAACAGTTGTTTAAAATGTCGATTCAAGTGACTTCTAGGGAGGGACAGTTCCCAGAGCATCTTTTACAAGTTGCCCTAATATCACAGCCTGCTTAAGATCACTGGACTCAATGCCAGAAAACCTGAATCTGAACCCTACGTGCAGGCACTGACTAACGAAAACTCTCATAGCAAAGTTAAACATAAATGGGATACTAAAAAATAATTTAAAATATGACTGAAAATTTATGTGACAGCACAATCAGATTAATTCAGAAATCACTAATTTAAAATCTGGGAAAATTTACATGCAGCCTGGATTCACCAGCCTGCCTTAGATAAAACAAAAGAAGCACAAAATGATGGCTGCAGAATTTAGAGCTGGGAGGGGCCTCAGGAAACCAAGTAGATAAATCACCTCATTCTGCGGCCTAGGAAATGGCAGTTCAGAAAGGTTAAACGACTCAAACTCAACACAACCCAAACTGAACCCACCCCTCTTCTAAACTTCTCTACGTCAAAGGCACCACCATTTTTCCAGACTCCCAGGCTGGTAATGTGGGCACTACCCACACTTTCACTCCTCACTTTCTCATCCCACGTTTCCAGTTAGCTGCCAAAGCTTGCTATTTCTACCTTCACATCACTCTCTCATCTAATCCTTCCCTCTAATCACACAGCCACCAGCTTAGTTCAGGCCCTTATCACGCATCACCCAGAGTGCATCACCGTTCCCACTTGGTCTCCCTGCCTCAAAATTCTTCCTCCATTTTAATCTATCCTATACACTTGCTGCCACTGATTTTACTGAAGTGCATAACACACCACCCTCCTACTCAGTAAATTCCAATGGCTTCTATTGCCTCTAGAATACAATATAAACTTTTTTTTTTTAGCCTCAACCTATCTTTCTAGACTCATCCTGCATTCTGCAATCCAGCCAACTGGCTTCTGGTTCCTTACATACATGTAGTCTTTTTGCACTAGATGAATCTGATGCCTGGAATACACTCCCTCCTCACCTCCGGCTCAGATAATCCTCTTCAAGATGATGCACAAGCACCATCTTCTCCAGGAAGGCTTTCCTGATTCCCTAAACTCCTAGTGAGTGCCCTCCTGACACCACTTGGTGTTTATCCTTATTATATTAATTTTGTCCCCACAGTCTCTCAAATTAGAAGGGAGGCTCCTTCTAAGTGGGTATTGTTTCATTCATTGTATATCTTGTGTCCCCAGCACCCACTGGCATCTAGTAAATCCTTAATTAATATTTACTGATTAAGGTTGTAAAGCCACTAGTCAAATTGAGGTCACATGACCTCATACCCAAGGCTCTCTTTCACCACAGCCTGTAACTGGATCATTTCTTCTTTTCTTTTTTTTTTTTTATTTTGCAGGGGGGAAGGCAAGGCAATTGGAGTTAAGTGACTTGCCCAAGGTCACACAGCTAGTATGTCATGTGTCTGAGGCCAAATTTGAACTCAGGTCCTCCTGACTCCAGGGCCAGTGCTCTAATCACTGTGCCACCTAGCTGCCCCTAAAGGCAACTCATTTTTTTTTGGAGGGGGGAAGGCAGGGCAATTGGAGTTGACTTGTCCAAGGTCACACGGTTAGTAAATGTGTCAAGTGTCTGAGGCCAAATTTGAACTCAGGTCCTCCTGACTCCAGGGCCAGTGCTCTAATCACTGTGCCACCTAGCTGCCCTGAATCTTTTCTTGGTACAAATCAGAAGCACATAAGTAACAAGAGGAATGAAGAAAACTACATTACATCCTATAGAGAGTACAAGATAGGGGGGGCCATGGCTAGATAGCAGTTCTAAAAAAAGAACTGGGGTTTTTTGTGGACTTCAAGAACAGTAAGTGTGACATGGCAGCCAAAAAAAGCTATTAAGACCTTAGTGTAATAAGGGAGGTATAGCTTCCAGGAACAGGGAAGCCACAGTCCCATTGTATTAGTTCTCATCTATACAGATGTAGAGTTTGTGATGTCAGTTTAAGAAGGGCGCTGAGAAGCTGGAAAATAAAGAGGTAAGCAAAAATCATGAAGGGCCTCAGAGAGTCCATGTCATGAGAATCAGTCAGAAGAACTGAGCATGGTGAGCCTGACCCTAAAGCTTCGAATCATGAGAAATGGGTAGAAGTTGCCAAAAGGCAAATTTAAACCAAATGTCAAAACTCCTTTCAGATGGGTTGGGCCACTTGGCTGCTGAGGTCCCTTTCCCCAACTCTTAAATTCTCTGATTCTGTGGAATCTGAGACTTGAGGAACTAACTTTAGGCCACCGGAGGCAGAATAAAAACTAAAACTACTCTGAAGTAGAAACTGTCAGAGAGATAGTTATGATTCTCAGCTAGAAAAACCATTAGTATGTGGGGTTTCAGTTGGGTTAGGACAGGCAAAGGGATTTGCATCTGCCAGGAATCTCACTCAACACCTTTCCGGGCCTTAGGTTCCCCATCTATACAATGAACAATAATGTTTCTATACCTTATGTAACAGGGTTGTTGTGAGGCTCAAATTAAATAATGTATGTAAAAGCAATTTACAAATTATAAGGGATTATCTAATGTCAGTTAAGAATTACTATTAAAGTTCAATAGAGTAACAGACTTTGAATCTAAGGGTCAGAGCATACATAAACATCAAGATAAGTCTAAACTTCTCTCTCTCTGCCTTCCCTTCCAACACCCTACTCTTCACCCACACTTTTACTTCCAATCCCTTGATCCCTCAGTTCTCACTTAGGCCACTCTCTTCTCTTGTTCTCCCCATACCCTTGGTGAACAAATTCAATTCTACACTATCCTCCTCTCTTGAATCTCTTGCCCCCTTAACATACTATTGAGTATACCCAGGGCAAGCCTCATTCATTGCCTTCACTCCTACACATGTACTGCTGAATAACGTAGAGAAAAATCACACAATCATTCTGCTTGGATGTTATACAACCTCGACTGGGCTCTCACTGCTGTTAAGCAATCCTACTAAACCTCTCACTCTCCACAGAAGCTCTTTCCAAACCTTTTCATCCCTCCTCTAGCCTCCCAAGGCTCCCCCTCCCTGCCTTCTCAGCAGAGCACCTTGCCTCATATTTTACAGAAAAAAAAATTGAGGCCATTCACTATGAATTCCCTCTTCTCCTCTCTTCCTTATCGCCTATCATTCAGTGTCTTCTGCTACTGTTTCCTCCTTCACCTATTTCATATGACAAAGTGGCCTTAGTCCTTACCAAGGCTAATCTCTCTTCTTGTTCAAGAGACTCCATTCCATTCCAACTCCTCCCACAAACTGCCCCTCCATCATCCCCACTCTTTTACTTATTTTCAATCTCTCCCTCTCTATTGGCTTATTTCCTACCATTGACAAACATGCCCATGTCTCTCCCATCCAAAAAAACCCCATCACTTGATCCTTCCATCCCTGTTAACTATCCTCCTACTTCTCTTCTGTCCTTTGCACCTAAACTCCTCAAAAAGGTTGTCTACGGTGCCTCCACTTTCTTTCCTCTCACTCTCTTCTTAACTTCTTACAAGCTGGCTTATCTTATTATTCCACACAAAGTGCTCTCTCCAAAATTCCTGATGATCTCTTAGCTGTCAAATCCAATGACCTTTTCTCAGTCCTCATTCTCCTCAACCTCTCTGAAGCCTTTTGACTCTACTGATCACTTTCTCCTCCCTGATACTCTTCTCTCTAGGTTTTTGGGACATCACCCTCTCCTGGTTCTCATCCTGACTGCTCCTTCTGTTTCTGCTGGATCTTTCCTCTTCCAGATCACACCAAGTGTAGGTGTCTCTCAGGGTTCTGTCCTGGGCTCTCCTCTTCTCCCTCTCTACTATTTGTATTGGTCATCTCATCAGCTACCAAGGATTCAATCACCATCTCGATGCTGTTGAGTCTCAAATGTACTATCCTGCTCCAACCCCTCTGCTGCCCTCCCATCTCGCATCTCCAGCTGCTTTTCAGCTATCTTGAACTGGATGTCCTATAGGCAACTTCAACTCAACATGTCCAGAATTAGCCTCATTATATTTCACACCAAACCCTCCCCTCTTTCCAAACTTCCCTATTACTGTAAAGGCGTCACTGTCCTCCCTGTCACTAGGCTCACAACCTAGGTGTGTTAACCCTGACTCCTCACTGTCTCTCATCCTTCCTCTCCCATATCCAATCTGTTGCCAAGACTTGTTGATTTTATCTTTGCAGCATCTCTCAAATACATCCCCTTCTCTCTGACATTGCCACTACCCTGGAATGGGCCCTTACCACCTCACACCTCATTACAATACCCTGTTGGTTGGTGTGCCTGCCACAAGCTTTTCCCTACTCCATCCATCTTCCATTAAGCCACCAACCAAAGTGATTTTCCTAAAAGACAGGTCCAAACATGTCACATTCTCCCCTATACCCCCCCTTCCCGGCCCCTGCCAACTCCAGTGGCTACCACCTCAAGGATCAAATATAAAATCTTCTGTTTGGCATTCAAAGCCATTCACAAACCAACACACACACTTTTCCAACTTTCTTACACCTTACACGCTCCTCCCACTCCCCAAATTCCACATACTCTTCCATCTGCAGTTCTGGTCATTTTCACTGGCTGTCCCCCAAGCCTAGAATGCTCTCTCCTCTATTCTACATCCTGGCTTACTTCGATTCCCAGCTAAAATCCTACCATCTACAGGAAACCTTCCCCAATTCCTCCCAATTCCATTGCCTTTTATTTTAATTATCTCCTATTTATCTTGTATATTTTTGTTTGCATGTTGTCTTCCCCCATTAGATTGTAAGTTCCTTGAGGGCTGGGACTGTCTTTTGCCTCTTTTTGTAGCCCTAGTGTTTAGCACAGTGGCTGGCACACAGCAGGTGCTTAATAAATGCCTACTGACTAGCTGACTAAAAACAGATTCCATAATGACCCCTGCAAGTAAAAGTTATCCAGTTCTGAGTTATGTATATCTCACAGTAAAAAACTCTACTTCTCAAAAAGAAAAATCCAGAATGACCATAACTTCCAACTAGTTCCTATTAACAATTTTATTACAGTCACATCTTTAAATCATCTCTAGGTCCAAAGTAGAATGGCACTGTAAGAGGCACTAAGTTCCAATCCGACCTCAGACCTTTAGGAGCTGTGTGACCCGGGCAAATCTCCTTCTGCTTCAGTATCCTCAGCTGTTAAATGGGCGCAATACCAACACCTGCCTCACAGGACTGTTGTGAGAATCCAATGTGGTAACTGACGCAAGCACTCAGCACAGTCCCTGGCGCTAAATACTCATCTCTTCCTTCTCCCTCCCCTTCCTTCCTTATTACATTGTACAAAATTGCTATATGTCACAGACTGAAAACGGATTTTGTTCCACCTGCCATTTTTTTATTTAGTAGCAGCACAGACTTAGCAGAACAATACCACTAAGAGAAAAAGCAACATGAAATGAAAAACTTGTAGGAAATCCTGCAAAGAAATTCACTAAACTGTCTAGAGCCGACAATGACATTAATTGTTGAAAGGAAGTCACGCTCACAAAATCCTGAAGGGATAAGGGAAAGGATTTAGCATTTAAATATAGATTTCTAACTTATGATTTCTACTCTCTTACCTGTCCCGAATAGTCATGGTAATCTTCTCTCCAAAAGCCTGTTTGAGAACTTTATGTGCTTTATCAGAGCTCCACCCTGCACAATTTTCACCATTAATTTGAAGAACTTGGTCCCCAAATCTCAGACCAACCAGAGACGCTGGAGAATTGGCCTGGACTAGCTGAACAAATACACCCTAAATGCATGAAAAAGAAAGAAATGCTAGAAATACTTTATAAACAATTATTAAGCAACATGGCAAATTATTCTCAGAAAAGAAAAAAAAACAACTTGTAAGTAACTGAAGGATACAAAACCAGCAAGTAGAATTCTGAGAACTAGGTCATAAGACTCGTCCTCAAAACATGACTTGATCATGCTCTGAACTTCTATCTATAGATCCCAACTAGGGGGAAGAGAATATAAATTCAAATTTTTATGAGGCTGAAAGGTTGTATTTTGCAGACCAAACAGGTATTAACAATTTGTGTGTTCATTTTCTTTATCTGAAAAGGAAAAAAAAAAATTCAACTTGAATTTGGCAATTTCCTTTGCAATTTAGGGCTTAGCCTCCTACATCTGAGGTATGTAGCTAGTCATCTCCCGACTTCTCGAAATATACCTAATCAAGTAAGATTAGGGTTATAAAGGATTCAAAAATGAACTAAAGTCTCTTTCCCAGTTCTTGCCCAGAGAATGTAATCCATTCTTTCTTACCAAGATCAAATAAGTATGAGTGTCTTAATTATAGTAACAATAAAAGCCTACAAAAGAGAAGGGAGCGCGCGCGTGTGTTGTGATTCCCAAGAATCAGTGCTGCCATGGTTCATCAGTGAACCTGAGGTTAGTTATAAGTGATGACTTTTTTTTTCAGCCAAGAAAGTCAGGAAGGCAGTCTACTAAGGTATAGAGGGGTCGTAAAAGAAGAACACATACCAATGAAATCCCAGATCCTCAAAACTGAATAGTTGTTGATATTTATGTAGCCCTTTAAGGCCTACACCATCAAGGAGTATACAGTTTTATCTCCATTTTATCTGAGAAAACCAACACTCAAAGAAATTAAGGACTTTGCCCAAGATTACCTATTGAGGTAGCCACTGACCCAGGATTCAAACCCAGGTATTCTGACTCCCAAGTCTACTGTTTTTCTCCTATTCCAGAAGTTGCTTTACCACCCTAGAAGGTCTGGTTCAAATTCCACCTCTGTTCCATATAAGCTTAAGATTATAAATTCCAGAAAAAGTACATTCCTGCTCTGGTATAGCATTTTCTTACCTCAAGATTCCTTATATCACTAAAATCACAGGTCCAGTCCCTATATCTAGCTCTACCATAGCCTGCAACCAGAATTTGTGATGCATGGCCAGAAATAAACACAACACCAAATAATGCTAAATGTGTTGTTTGAATATGAACATTTTAGTTTTAGCATAATTTTAAAATGGCTTTCAGAATGGTTAGACCAATTCACAGCTCCACCAAACAGTGCATTAACGTGCCCACGTCTTCCCATAACCGTTCCAAAACTGACTATTCCCATGTTTTATCATTTTTGTCCATTTGTTTGGTATGAGGTGAAACTTCAGGGATGTTTTGATTTACATTTGTTTGTTTATTTGAAGCATTTTTTTCACATAGGTGTTAATTATTTGCATTTCATCTGGGAAAGCTGAGGCTGGTTGGCTTCCCTAATTCAGGGGTTCCAAGTTACAGTACAGCAGATTGCATGTCAACCCTAAATTTGGCACCAATATGATGAGCCTTCAGGAGCAGAGGGTCACCAGGCTGCCTAAGAAGGGATAAAGTGGCCCAAACTGTAAAACCAGAATCAATACTGGGATCAGGACAGTGAGTGGCTGCTGCACTTCCATCCTGGGAAGGGAAGGGGAATGGGAAAAGGGAAGGGAAAGGAAAACTTTCTATATTCTTTGGTGACAACTCTTGGGGACTGGCTTCTAGTATTTGCTATTTCTTTTAGTTACCTCTATATATCTTGGAAAGTAAAACTTCATCACAATTATTTGATACAAAGATTACCCCTCCCCCCCACTTTCCCTATTATTCTAGGTTGAGTTAACTTTGTTCATGCAAAACTTGTTCAATTTCAGTTTCCTTTCTCCTTCCTTCCATATTATGGCTCTCATGGAGATCTAACTCCCTCCTGATGACACAGACTCCCTGGCTACTTTTTCCAGCACTGGCTACTCTTTCACTCACTTCCCTTTACTCACTGGTCAAGGTGAGAGGAAGGTTAGAAGATTCCTTCCCCTCGTTACCATTTCCAGGTTCTCCCCTGCCCCATCACTCAGTAACCTATCTTTCTTTGAGGTTCACTCAGTCCATATCTACCACTCAATCAAAATTTGGGTACCAATTGTCTATGGACCTTCAGGACACTCCCCTTCCTTTCTCAACAACTTCAGTATAGGGTTCTCAATCTTTCTCTTCTCTCTGCTGTCATACTAGGGGCACCCTCAAACACTCTGCCCTCTCAGTTCCTCAACTTACTCATTTGCCATGACCTACTATACTCAGCCACAAAAATGGACATACCATCACCCACAAATCGACTACCTTCCTTGTTCACAAACTCTGAAATTCCTCCATCTGATCATAATCTATTGGCATTTGACCTTTCCCTTTACCTTCTAATAGCAAACCCTGTTTATCAATTCCCTGACCTCCAACCCTCAAGCCCTCATTTCTCTTCTAGGCCATTACCCCTGAACAAGGCACACTCTCCCTTGAACTAGGTGCACTCTCCTCCTTTCCCCAGATGGATTCCTTGGTGAACCAGTTCAACTCCATACTATCCTGTTCTCTGTCATTGATTGTGACCTGCCAAGGCTCAGACTTGGATCACTACCAGCATCTATTGCTTTTGTTTTACATACAGGCTACTGAACAAAGGTGGAGAAAATCATGCAACAGTGTTGACTGCGTCCTTTACTAACTTATATTATATAACCTCAAATGGGCCCTCGTTGTAACTAGACAATCCTTTTACATCTTCCTAATTAACTAACACACTTACGACAGCGACTCTTCAAAACCTTTTCATCCCTCCTCAACCTCCCATTACCCTCTCAGCTGAGAACCTTATTTCAAATTTTACAGAAAACTGAGTCAATTTGCCAAGAGCTCTCTCTTGTCCCCTCTGCCTTATCTCACACCACTCAGATGCCTTCTGCCACCATCTCCTCCTTCACCTGTGTCACCTAAGGTGGCCCTTTTTCTTACAAAGACAACCCAAAAGCCTTCTACATGCACAAGTGATTCCATTCCGTCCCATTTTCTCCAGAAGATTGACACCCCTCTCCCCCCCACAACATCCATACTCTCTCTTATCTTCAATCTCTGTCTATTGACTGCTTCCCTACTGAATATCTGTGTGTGCTCCAGTCTCAAAAAACCTCACTTGATCCATCCATCCATCCCAGATAACTATCATCTTAAAGGCAGCCATCTACAGTAGGTACCTCTGCTTCCTTTTCTCTTACTCTTCTTAACTTCAGTCCGGCTTCTGTCCTTATTTAACCAAAAGATGCCTCTCCAAAGTTATCTCTGCACCTTTGACACTGTCAATCTCACCTCCTCCCTGATACCCTCCTTTTTTTAGGCTTTCAGAACAACACCCACTCCTTCTCCTCCTACCTATATTACTGTTTCTCTTCATTATCATTTGCTAGATCTTCATCCAAATCATGCCCCCTAACCATGAGTGTCTCAGCAGGGCTCTGTCCTGGGACCACTTCTCTTCTCCCTCTATACAATTTCACTTAACGATTTCATCAGCTCCAACAGATTCAATTCTCTATGCCAATGATTCTCAAATCTACTTAACCAACTCTAACCTCTCTGCTGACCCTCTATTCTTACATCTCCAACTGCCTATTAAACATCTCAAACTGGATTTCCCACAGAAATCTTAAATTTAACATATCCAAAACTGAACCATTATTTTTCCTCCAAACCTCCCCGCTTCCAAACTTCACTATTCTGTCAAGAGGACCACCATCCTCCCAGTACCCCATGCTCACAACCTGAGTGTCATCTCTGATACTACTTTGTTGGGCTCCCTGCTTTCTTACCTTGTGGAAACAGCCATAACTACTCTAGCTCTGACACATAATACTTCTTTTGGGATTTTGAGAGTTTTTCATTGCTGGCTTTGTATCCCTAGCATCCAGCACAGAGCCCAATAAATAATAAGTGTTTAATAAATGCCTGGGCAGCTAGATGGTACAGTGGTTAGAGTGCCAGACCTGGAGTCAGGAAGACCTGAGGTCAAATCCAGCCTCAGACATTTCCTAGCTGTATGACCCTGGGCAAGTCGCTTAACCCTATTTGCCTCGGTTTCCTCATCTGCAAAATGAGATAGAGAAGGAAATGGCAAACCACTTCAGTATCTTACCAAGAAAATCTCAAAAGGGGTCACAAAGAGTCAGACATGACTGAAAACAACTAAACAAGCAAAATTAGGCAATAAATGCTTGGTTAGTTGTTGTCCTCTGTTCTCAAAGAGTTTCAAAATGACATCCCTATGTCGCAGTCAAGCTACAATGTGTCTGATTATGGCTGATAAGACCAATATAGGCTCAAAAGACTCTACCATAGGTCAGGCACAAAGAGTCCATATAACATTCAGAGTAGAGATGTCTCTAAATCTATGCATCTCACGTTTCTTTTGAGCTATTGCAATTCTCCCTTGCTTATGCACCTTCTTACATATGAGCACGCCATGTTAGGTGATTCTGTGCCAGTTTCCCATGTCTCACCATCAATTCCAAAGTTCTTCAGAGAGACCTTGAGAGTGTCCTTGTATTGCTTCTTCTGACTTCTGTGTGCGCACCTGCCTCGTGTGAGTTCTCCATAAAATAGTCTTTTAGGCAAACATACATTTGACATTCAAACAACATAGCCAGCCCATCAGGGCTGACAGGTTACTATGACCAAAAATATCATCCCCTAGTTACCAGCCTACTGAATGATACTTACCTAGGAAGGTTCTCAGAAATTAAACAGTATGTCACTGGGACTATAGTCAAAGCCTGTGTTCACTAGCCCAAACTTTAAGAGAAGCACAGGTAACCTCCATGTCAAAATGAGGGAGAAAAATAAGTATGGAAGATTTTACACTTTAAAGAAGAAAAAAAAATTAAACACTCACATTGTCTATTGACTTAAGTCGAAGGCCAATTTTTCCCTGTTGATCTTTACACAAAATGACTTCCCGGATTCCTTGTTTAATTTCTGCTCTTCGAATTCCAGCATCATTACCAGTTATAGGAGCCACCATATAATTCACAGCAGAAGGCCTGGCCACCAGTTGCTGCTAAAAGCATCTAATGTTACTGTATTTAGAAAAACTTTTTTATACATATTTAAAAGAAAAATTCATAGTCATCTGCATACACTCTTAAAGACAGCATTTTTAGACTATACCTTTCTCATAGTGGAACCTTGTTCCCATAATTATCCCCTCCACCTCTAACATTTTAATATCTCTCTCATAGCTATTTCCGTTGTACTTTTTGTATTTTACATATGTAGCCAATCTACCTCCAATATCTCTTGGTAGAACTAATGGGTTACACAAACCAGATGCACAAGTTAAAAAAAATAAAAAGGCTTGTGAACAAGAAAAGCTGCTGATGCTTCAATTTTTTCCAATATTCTCTGCATATTTCTATTTATTATTAGACTCTAAAAGCCCATAATCATATGTAAAAAAGAAGTGCACTCTTGGCCTATCCCAAAATAACCTGCTACACCTACGGCAAACCATAGTCCTAGCTATTTTTTTTTCACAGAAGGGTAATAAAATCACTCTGCGTAAAAAAAGTGATTATAAAAAAGACTGATTCTATAATGAAAGCAGCAGCGCAGCTACTCATTTTGTTCAATTCAACAAACGTTTATTAAGCACCTCTGAGCAAAACACCATGGGAGACATTAAGAGATACACAAAATTTAAACAAGGCACAATCTCCACCCTGATGTAACTTACATTCTATGGGGGAGATAAGTAAAACATAAATACGCAATATTATGAAAGATTGTGTTATATAATAAACGCAAAACAGACATGATGAAAAATGCTACGTGAAGTCGGCAGAAAGAAAGATCAGGTCATATTGGCAAGTAATCAGTGAAGGCTTCATGTAGGAAATACCATCTGAGTTGGCCTTAGAGAAAACGGAAGTCATAGTGTGGATAAAGAGTAGTGTTTGGTATAGGATGAGAAAGGGGAGAAGTGGAAAGCCAACAGAATATGATCAAATAAGGGAATTTCAGAATTCTTGAACAGGGAAGTGATATATTTGTCAGTGACGGCAAGATCAAAAGTACAAGATTTAAGGTGAAGACAAGTTTGTTGCCTGCTTGATGGAAAGAATTTGCATTTTTCTTAGCTCTTAGAAATCTGCATAAGATACTAGGAGATTAAATAAATATTTCAAACATCTGACCCATAAGTTAAATGAATAATTCTAGTCTAGCTATGTTCACTGATACTTTAATTAAGCAGCGCTCTTCTGGTACTGATTTGTCTGATAGCCTAATAAGGAGGGAATTATAAATTCCACTTGGGCAAGATCATGTGGTCATTAGTCTCCTAAACATTGAAATATGTGGAGAGGGTTAGGGGGAAATGTAGAAAGAATTATACAAAATGAAGCAATATTATATATAACTTAAGATACAGTATTTTATATAAATAAAATTAATTTCCCAAAATAGTTCCAATGTACTTTTCCTCCACATACCATAAAAAACACAGACATTTTACACTGGTGATAAGCAAATACTAAATTGTAATAAATTACAATTGGAACGTAGTATAGATATTAGTGCACCGGCTAAATTGTGAACAAAAGGACATAGATCCAGTCCTAGATCTCAAAACTTCCTTTGGACCTGAGGTCCAAGTTCAGCTCTAATGATACCATAGATTCTAAAACTATCAAAGTGTATACATTCATTACATAAAGGTACAGTTATATATTAACAATATGTTAAGTACGATTTATGAAATTCTAAACTACTTCCACTTTACATACCCCCTGAGATGTTCCAGGAACCAGAGCCATGTTGGTATGTATTTCTTCTTCATTTAAACTTAGGCCCATGTACTGAGAGAGCTCAGGATATAGTTTAGGATACAGACCTAAGAAAAAGAAACTAGGTAACTTAAAGTAGAAAATTACAGGAATAGAAAGAGAAGTTACAGTTTATGTTGAAATCAATACTATTAGCTTCTACCTTACTCAACAGTGTTCAGCTATAAACAAGATAAACAAAGCAGTCATTTGTTAAGGCAGCTTCCCTATGCTTCCTACCAAATAGTGTCAGAGACAGGAGATTTTAATAAAAGTTAACTCGAATTTGGGGAAAAAAGCAACACAAAAGATAAAGGGATGAGATGTGTGCTATAGGAAATGAAAGAAATAGCACCACTGCTCCAGATTTAAGAGCAGAGTTTTTCCTTGATATTTACCAAAGTCTCTCACAACCTTACTTCCTATGATTAACAGCTTTTGCAATTACTTTAAATAAATCAATCTATTGGTCGAGATTTGTACTTCCACTCCTTGTGAGTAACTCACTGGTATAGAAACTCCCCCCCACCAATGCAGATCTGCAACTCCATGTTCAGTGGACCAACAACTTCAAAAAACTCTAATATATACACAGATTGCTTATTTTTATATTACAATGAAGTTCAACAAGGTAGGTTAAACTGAGTCTGCATTCTGCTCAACATGTTTTAATCAATGATTTTTAAAAACTTTATTTTTCCATCAACAAAAATCTGCCTTCTCATCCTTCAATCCCACCCCCCAAAAAAAACCACACACCAAGAATTAAAGAAAAACAAACCCAATTATATATAGTAAATAAAAAATTTCCACATTAGCCATGTCCTCCCAAAAATGTCTTATTCTGTGCTCTGAGTTCTTTACCTCTCCATCAGAAGTTAGCATGTTTAATCATTACTCCTCTGGAATCATGGTCATTCATGGTACTGAGTTCTTAATTCTTTGAAAACTGTTTGCAATTACCATATTGCTACCATTACATAAATTGTTCTCTTGGCTTCATTTACTTCACTAGGTATCCGATCACCCAAATACAAGTCTTCCCAAGTCTCACTAAAATTATCCCCTTTACCATTTCTTACAATACAATAATATTTCAACAATTTATCTATTAAAACTTGTTCACCCATTCCCCAACATACAGGCGCTCCCCTCAGATTCTCAGTCTTTGCTATCTCAAAACAGCTATAAATATTTTTATACAACATTAGAGTTTTGTTTGTTTAGGATTAATCCTTCCCTTATGCCTTCTTCTCATTCCTCCCCCCCCCCGCCTCTTTCCTATTTCCCTACTGAATGAAATGTATCTCTGCATCCAACTCCAAGTACGTGTGTTCTTCCTTTCCTTAACAGATTTGAAAGAGCGTGGGGTTTAAAGTGTAAGGTGTTCCCTCATTCTCTCCTCCTTACGTATTTCTCTCTCCCTCTTTCCATTCTTTTTAAAAGATCATCAAGACATAGACGGCAGCTGAAAAGCAGGGACTAGCGTGAGCTCCCCACCGAGTCCCTCCAAAAACCTATAAAAATAGTTCTGAACCAATTCTAGAACTGCAGAACCCACAAAATAGCAGAGGGAATCAGGGCTCCAGCCCAGGACAGCCTGGATGGTCTCTGGGTAAGGTCTATCCCGCACGGAGCTAGGAGCCGAGCAGAGTCCGGCGTGGGCGGCGCAGACCAACCAGACCAGGAGCCGTGCGGAGGTTGCCCTAGCACCCTGAATCAGTGAGCTGCAGCAGTTACCAGACTTCTCAACCCACAAACACCAAAGACAACAGAGAAGGTTAGTGGGAACCACTGCGGGAGTGGAAGGAGTTCGCGGTTCGGCTACCACCCCAGGGGCAGCGGCAGCTGAGGTGGGGCAGCTACAGAAGTACAGCTGCAGTTGCTTCTGGCCCCAGGTCCACCTGGTGGGAGGAATTAAGTGGAGGATCAGAGCAGGAGTGCAGAGCCTGCTGAAGATCTAAGTCCAGTACAGGTTGGGGGTTCTTGGGGAAGGAGCAGTGCTGGTGTGGCAGAGCTGGCACATCCCCCCAAGCGTGTAACATAGAACTCTTTAGTCTACCAGCAGTCATACCCTGCTGAAAAACTCAAGGGTCAAGTTAGTTGGTTGGGAATATGGCCAGGCAGCAAAAACGCACTCAGAGTCAGTCTCAGACTTTGGAATCTTACTTTGGTGACAAAGAAGACCAAAACATACAGGCAGAAGAAGTCAACAAAGTCAAAGAACCTACAACAAAAGCCTCTAAGAAAAACATGAACTGGTCTCAGGCCATGGAAGAGCTCAAAAAGGATGTGGAAAAGCAAGTTAGAGAAGTAGAGGAAAAATTGGGAAGAGAAATGAGAAGGATGCAAGAAAACCATGAAAAACAAGTCAATGACTTGCTAAAGGAGACCCAAAAAAATAATGAAAAATATACTGAAGAAAACAACACCTTAAAAAATAGACTAACTCAAGTGGCAAAAGAGCTCCAAAAAGCCAATGAGGAGAAGAATGCCTTGAAAGGCAGAATTAGCCAAATGGAAAAGGAGGTCCAAAAGACCACAAAAGACCAAGGAAAAAGGAAGAAAATACTACCTTAAAAATTAGATTGGAGCAAGTGGAAGCTAGTGACTTGATGAGAAATCAAGATATTATAAAACAGAACCAAAGGAATGAAAAAATGGAAGACAATGTGAAATATCTCATTGGAAAAACCACTGACCTGGAAAATAGATCCAGGAGAGATCACTTAAAAATTAGTGAACTACCTGAAAGCCATGATCAAAAAAAGAGCCTAGATATCATCTTTCAAGAAATTATCAAGGAGAACTGCCCTGAGATTCTAGAGCCAGAGGGTAAAATAGAATTTGAAAGAATCCATCGATCGCCTCCTCAAATAGATCCCAAAAAGAAATCTCCTAGGAATATTGTCGCCAAATTCCAGAGCTCCCAGATCAAGGAGAAAATACTGCAAGCAGCCAAAAAGAAACAATTTGAGTATTGTGGAAACACAATCAGAATAACCCAAGATCTAGCAGCTTCTATATTAAGAGATCAAAGGGCATAGTATACGATATTCCGGAGGTCGATGGAGCTAGGATTAAAATCAAGAATCACCTACCCAGCAAAACTGAGTATCATGCTCCAAGGCAAAATATGGATTTTCAAGAAAATAGAGGACTTTGAAGCTTTCTCAGTGAAAAGACCAGAGCTGAATAGAAAATTTGACTTTCAAAGACAAGAATCAAGAGAAGCATGAAAAGGTAATCAAGAAAAAGAACAAGAAAAAGATATTGCAAGGGACTTACTAAAGTTGAACTGTTTTGTTTACATTCCTACATGGAAAGATGATGTGCATGATTCATGCGACTTCAGTATTAGGGTAGCTGAAGGGAATATGCATATATATATATATATATACATATATATATATATATATATATGTTTATGTATATATATGTATATGTGAGTGTGTATGTATGTATATATATAGAGAGAGAGCAAGAGAGAGAGAGGGCGGGCACAGAGTGAGTTGAAGATGAAGGGGAGATAAAAGAAATAAAATCAAATTAAGGGATGAGAGAGGAATATATTGAGAGAGGGAGATAGGGAGAGACAGAATGGGGTAAATTATCTCGCATAAAAGTGGCAAGAAAAAGCAGTTCTGTAGGAAGGGAAGAGAAGGTAGGTGAGGGGGAATGAGTGAATCTTGCTCTCATCAGATTTGACCTGAGGAGGGAATACCATACATACTCGGGTATCTTACTCCACAGGAAAAAAGGAGTAAGAAGAAGATAAAAAAGGGGGGGATGATAGAAGGGAGGGCAGATGCGGGTGGAGGTAATCAAAAACAAACACTTTTGAAAGGGGACAGGGTCAAGGGAGAAAATTCGATAAAGGGGAATAGGTTAGGAAGGAGCAAAATATAGTGAGTCTTTCACAACATGAGTATTGTGGAAGGGTTATACATAATGATACACATGTGACCTATGTTAAGTTGCTTGACTTCTTAGGGAGGGTGGGTGGGAAGGGAAGTGGGGAGAGAATTTGGAACTCAAAGTTTTTAAAAAACAGATGTTCAAAAACAAAAAAAAAGTTTTTGCATGCAACTAGAAAATAAGATACACAGGCAATGGGGCATAGAAATTTATCTTGCCCTACAAGAAAGAAAGGGAAAAGGGGATGGGAGGGGAGTGGGGTGACAGAAGGGAGGGATGACTGGGGAACAGGGCAAACAGAATACATGCCATCTTGGAGTGGGGGGGAGGGTAGAAATGGGGAGAAAATTTGTAATTCAAACTCTTGTGAAAATCAATGCTGAAAACTAAATATATTAAATAAATAAATAAATAAAATTAAAAATTAAAAAAAAAAAAAAGATCATCAAGACATAACAGAACTACTCCCAGGCCTTGTCTACTTAGATTACCTCTGACTACTGGTGATGCTAGCACTCAGAGGGAACATATGTATCATCTCCTTATATTAGCATGAAACTATCCTTGTTTAGTCAAATATCATTGTTTGTTCCTGTTTATCTATTTACCTTTCTCTTAATTCCTGTTTTGGATCTTCAGAAGTTTTTATACAGTTTGGTCTTTACGTCAAGAATGCTTAGAAGTCCTCTATTTCATTAAAAATCCATTCTTTTATACTCAGATGCTGGGTAAGTTATTTTGGCTATAAGACCTTGTCCATTGCCTTCTGGAACATCATATACCAAGTTCTCCCCTCTTTATAGTGGTGGCTGCTAAATCATGTGAGATCTTGACCATGGCTCCTTGGTATTTTAATTCTTTCCTTCTGGCTGTCTGTAGCATTTTTCTTTGACCTGGAAGCTCTGGATTTTGGCTATGATGTGTGAGGGAGCTTTTATTTGGGGATTTCTTCCAAGAGGTTACCAGTGGATTCTTTCTGTTTCCACTATGACCTCTGGTTCTAAGAGATATGAACCAGTTTTCTTGCATATTGCTTGGGCCAGGTTTTGTACTTCTTGTGCCAAACTGTTAATTCACTTTCTAATTCTTTCTTGCACAGCTCTAATTTCATTTTTTCCCTCAAACACCTTCATTTCATTTATAAAAATATCTTTAAATTAAAAAAAAATACCTTGCTTTATCTGTACTAGGAATTCTAGTTTAGCTTTTGTCCAAGTTGTGTTTTTTCCCTAAGGCACTGTTACTATTGTAGATATATTGGAGTTAGCTTCTGTGTTTGTATCTTGAGCATCTCTTCAACCATAGTAGCTCATTATAGTAGGGTTTTTTGTTTGTTTGTCCATTCTTCCCACCTACTTCCCTGCCTCTGGACTTCAAGTTAGGGCTAGGCTCTGCTACGCTTCTGGAAGGAAGGTCTAGGCAAGTTCTATTGCTATTTTCTTGAGGTATTTAGCGTTGTGGTATTCTAGGATCTCAGGAACACTCTAGGAACCTACAAACATTTAATGTTCCCAAAATGATCTGATCCAAGGCAAAGTTTACTTGCTGCATCCCTTGTTCTGAACTCTTCCAAGTTCTTAACCTGGGTTTTGGTTTGGGCAATAGTAGAATGATGATATATTCAGCCCCTTTAAGCCAGCTTGGAAGCTCTGCTGGTTCAAAGTGACTTAAATATAGGTTTCTCTTAGGTCTGGAATGCCAGGCCTGACTACTCTTCTACAGGATGGACCAGATGTTGAAACGGAGATCCTACTCTGCTACCGGAGGTGTGAGCCAAACCACTACTACTTGCTTCTGAATTTCCTTCTTCTTTACACCACCCAGAACCTCCCTACCCTTGACCACTTTTGTGCACAGATCCTCCTATCTCAGGCCACTCTGGATCTGTGACCCAGAACTAAGTAGGTGACAAAGCTGTCAATTGGCACCCATCCCTGTCACAGGCCCTAATATGGGTCTGGGACCTTCCCTTACTCCAGCGTACAATCTTTCCTCGGGTCCTAGAATGCTCTACATATGCTGTGCTCCTGCCCAATCCAGTCTCCAGTAACAGAAGACCTCCCTGTCTGTCTCTCTAGACAAAAGACTCACTGAGATTTCTTTTGGATTTCCCCATCAGGATTCAGCCTAATGCATTTAGTCTGTTTGGAGGAGTTTTGTGGACAGAATTACACTGCTTCCTGCTACTCCGCTATCATAGGTGCCACATACACATCACCAAATTTTTGGATAACATAAAGTAGAAGCAACAGCTAATACAACAGATGAGAGTTTTCAAATCCAAAATTATCTCAACAGTCTCAAACAATAAGCCAAATAAAGGAAGTTGCAACTTAATAGGGATAAATGCAAAATCCTAGATTTTATCTATCAGATATAGATGTACGTACAGAAAGAATATAAAACTGGGGCTGTGTAACTAATACGTATCCATGACATGGCATGAAATCCCAGGTTTCCTGATTTCAAGGCTGGCCATAGGCCAGTGTATTGTGCTTAGCAACGTTCCTGCTACCTCCACCCCCACTTAAGTCTTGAAGTCAGCAACACTGGGATTTCATGTCATGACACTTGACACATAATAGCTACACACCCTCACATATATTTTATGATACCTAGGTGATCACAGGAAAGCCAATTAGCCTCTCAGTGCCTCAAGCAAAAAGACTATAACTGATGAGTTGAAAAGCTGCATTGATGGCAATATGTTCAATACTGGAAGCTACCTACATTGATGAAATCATAGGTTTGGACAAAAAAATACATATAAGATAGAGGAGATATGGGTAGAAATTCATTTTAAAAAGTTAGGATTTTAGTGACTTGCAAATTCAGTATAAGGCAGCAATGTTTATGACATGGCTAGCAAATAAGCTAATGCAATCAGTTTGATATTACAAAAGAGACAATGATAAGCTGGAATATGTCTATGGGAAAGTGAACAGGATGGTGAGAAGACTGGAAACCATGCCACATAAAGAAAAAAGCAATTTCAGATGAGAACTAAGAGAGCTGGAAGATATGAATGATAAACCTCTATCAATAATACATATGAGATATAATGAAGAATAATAGAGGTACTACAGGAACAGAGAAGAGCAAATGCTGACCATAGTTTCAAAAAGAGGGGAAAGAATTCAGTCTAACTACAGGCCAGGAAGCTTGACTTTAATTACTGAAATTCTGAAACAGAAAACATTAAAGAATATCCGGAAAATGAGGCAGTAATTACAAAGAGCAAGCTTGGATTCATCAAGTACAGATCATGCAAGATTAAATTTATTTCTTTTGACAAAGTCAAAATACTCAACTGAGTATCTGAATATTAAACTGGTAGACTGGAAAATGTTATAGGTATAGTCCTATGATTTAAGCAAGGTACTGGAAAGCATGTAATGCTTTATTCTTGCAAAAATTATGTAAAGTGTTGAACTAGATCGGTGATATCAAACTCGAACAGAAATATCCCTGGTAGGCCATATATTGACTTAGAAAACCCCAAACTAACATTATCCAGGTTGTACTGTATTTTTACTTTCGTTAAACATTTCCCAATTACATTTTAATATGGTTCCAGACGCACTCGGAGTTCTGTATGTACAAGTTTCATACATCTGGATTAGAGGATACAATGAGACAGATTGAGAACTGATTAAATAGCTGAATTTAAAAATTAGTTACAATGATTTGATGTCAGTTTGGCAGGAAGTGTGCAGTAGTTGTACTCCAAAAGGCTTTGAGCTTTGTCATGTGTTATTTCACAATTTTATTAATGACTTAGAAAAAAGCAGAGAAAATTCTCATCAAATTTGCAGATGACAAAAGCTGGGACAGACAGCCAACACTGCATGACAAATTAAGGATCCAAAAAGATGACAGGTTAGAATAGAGGGCTAAATCTAATAAGATGATATTTAATAGGAATGCATGGGTTAACACAATCAACATCACAACAACAGAATGGAGGAGGTATGAGTAGGCATCAGTTTTTTTAAAGACTATAAGCTCAACGAGTCAGCAGCCTGTAGAGCAGGAAAAAAAGCCAATGTGACCTTCAGGTGAGAGTTTCCAAGAAAAAGGTGATAGTTTGTTCCACCATACTACTCTGCCATGATCAAACCAAAACTGGAGTTCATGTTCAGGCACTACATTTTAAGAAGGAAACTAAGAAGGTCTAGAGAAGAGCAACCAGAATGGTGAAGGGCCTTGAGACCATCTTAAATAATGAGGATTATTTAAGGAAATAGGGAATGTTTAATCTGAAGAAGAGAGGGCTCAGGGGATCTGAAGAACTGCTGTGAGGAAGAGGGATTAGATTTGTTCTTTCTGGGCCCAGAAGATAGAACAAGAAACAGTGACTAGAACATGCAAAGAGGCAAATTTAAGCCTGATGTTAGGAAAAATTTTCTAAAAAACAACTTTCAAAAGAAGAATGGATTTTTCTGGGAGGTAATGCATTCCTTATCACTGGAGGACTACAAGCAAAGATTGAAAGACTACCATGTGTCAAGGTATGTTGTGGGAGCAGGAGGGCGGAGGGCGGAGGGGGTATGTGGACTAGGTGACCTATACCTAGGGTAGGACTTATGTTCTTATACCTCTAGAATTCTGCAACATAACTGTAATGTCATGTGGAAGAGGGATAAGATTTTGTTTTAGGTGGGCCCAGATTATCTCCAATTTATCATGTATACATTTTGTTTTATACAGAATTGTTTACATGTCACCTTCTCCATTAGACTGTGAGCTCCTTGAGAGCAAGAATCATCTTTTGCCTTTCTCTGTATGCCCAGCATGCTCCCTGGCACATAGTTTAACACATGTTTAACAAATAAATGTGTATTGACCAAGTGACTGACAGGACTATCACAGATGAATGAGAGTTGCATATTTTGGTTCAATTTAAGGAAAAGCAATTAGAGCTGTCCAAAAATGGGATATGCTGCCTCAGAATATACTAACGTTTCCCATCACCAGATGACATAGGATACAGACTACAGCCAGGAATGGCATACTGGGGGATTCATGCTTCCATAGGCTGGGATGCCACCAAGATGATATGCTATGATCTAATTTTCATTAAGTCATAATTCGTATTCATGATTCAACAAAAAAGCATCACCATTAAATGAGATCGAAGTACTTTGTTCCCTTGTGAAATTTCAGTATTTCTTCTTATCATCACCAATATTTCATGGGCTGACATTTTATTTCCAACAAACTTCCTGCAAATTAAGAAATTAAAAACCTGAAATATTTTTATGTTTCTATAGTTCAATAGTTCTGTAAACGAGAGAACAGAGACAAAGCACTTTCCATACAACATCCCTGGAAAGTAGAAAGTTCAAGTAATATTATCACCCTTTTGCAGATGAGAAAACTGGTAAGAGATTTTCCTATGGTCACAAAGCTAGTAAATCTCAGAGCAGGGATTAGAACCCAAGTTCTCAGATTCCAACTTCAATTTTTACTCTACTATGACTTCTAGAAAAACTTAAAACTATAGCTACTTACTTCCATCTTGAGAAATGGGAGCAGAGGCATCTGACAAAATTGCTGTACTGGCAGGGTTTGCAGAAAAGGCTGTTTGAGCCTGAACGAAGGAAAAAAATAGAAATGCACATTATAAATGGAAAGTCTTACAACTACTTCAGGAAAGCATTCTTTTAAGCATATAAGCAGTAATATCACATATCTTTCAAAGAAAATCTTCAGACTAAGTTCATGAAAACAGTAAGTACACTTAACTTATAACTTGGTCATAACTTTTAATGAAACTAAAACACATTTTCATATCCTAAACAAAAAAGGGTAAGGGACTAGTCTGGTGTAAAAAAGATTAAGTACATAATCAGAAGCATTATATAACATTTCCTATCCATTTATTTCACTATAAATTTAGCACTCAGTGAAATGATCCTTAAACTCCATTTTAAAGTCCACAGAGCAACAAAGTAGATTTTAAAGACCACACCAGGCCATTTTAGTGAGAGCTCTGTGGTCACTCAGCTTCATTTACTAAAGCATTTATGTAAATTTCTATGCTTGTAGGCAGGCCCCATAAATCACCTGTGGGCCACATTTTGGACAGCCCTGCTTTGTATGATCAGCACTTAGTACAACCTGAATATCTGATTGCTCCTTCTCAATTTCCTGTTCTGGATCTTCATCCAGCTCATGCTTGCTAATGATAACTGCCCCACAGGGCTCTGTGTTCTGGACCTCATTCTCTTCTCTCCATATGCTATTCACTTCCTCAGGTGATCTCATCAACTATTATGGATTCACTCATCATTGCCATGCTGATGATTCTCAAATCCACTTATCCAGCCCCAACCTCTCTGCTGACCTCCTAACATCTTGTGGTTATCGTTCAGTAGTGTCTGACTCTTCATGACCCCATAGAGACAGCATGACCAAGGGGTTTTCCTGGCAAAGACACTGGAGTGATTTGCTATTTCCTTCTCCAGTGGATTAAGACAGGTTAGATGAGTTGCCCAAGGGTTACATAGCTGCTGCCTGAGACCAAATCTGAACTCAGGTCTTCCTGACTCCAGACCTGGCACTCTACCCACTGAGCCATCCAGCAGCCTCATCTTAACATCTCCAACTAACTGGACATCACACAACACAACATCCCATAGATATCTTGAACCAACGCATCCAAAGCTGAACTCATTATTTTTTCCCCCAAATTCTGCCTTCTCCTAACTTCCCTATTTCCATGTCAGGTAGCACCATCCTTCCACTCCTCCAGGCTCACAACCTAGGTGGTAGCATTCTTGACTCCTCACCTTCTCTCAGCCCCTGTATCCAATTTGTTGCCAAGGCCTCATGATTTTACTTTATCACATTTCTCACAAATGCTCCCTTCTCTACAAGCCCTTATCACTTCAAGCCTGGATTACTTCAATAGCCTACCAGTGGGTCTCCCCACCACAGTTCTTACCCCACCCAGTTCACCCTATACGCAGCCATTAAAGTAATCTTCCTAAAATGCGGGTCTACAAAACCATGCATACCCTTTGACCAAGCAATACCACTACTAGGTCTATAACCCAAAAGAGATAAAAAAACAAAAAGGAAAAGCACCTATATGTACAAAAATATTTATAACAGCTCTTTTCTGGGGGCAAAGAATTTGAAATTGAGGGATGCTCATCAATTGGGGAATGGCTGAACAAGTTGTGGTATCTGATTATGATGGAATCCTATTGTATTATAAGAAATGATGAGCAGGATGCTCTCAGAAAAACCTGGAAAGGCTTGAATGGGCTAATAAAAAGTGAAATATGTACAAAGTAACAGCAATATTGTAAGATGATCAGCTGTGAATTAGCTATTCTTAGCAATGTAATGATCCAAGACAACTCTGAAGGACTTGTGATGAGAAATGCTATCCAGAGAAAGAAGAGATGGTGTCTGAATACAGATTGAAGGACACTTTTTAAACTTTATTTTTCGTGAGGTTTGGTTTTTTTTTTTGGTCTATGTTTTCTTTCACAACATGACTATTCTGGAAATGTTTTACATGACTACACATGCATAACCTATATAGAACTGCTTGCCTTCTCAATGGGGGTGGAGAGGGGAGTCAGGAGGGAGGAAGGGAGAGAACATGGAACTGACAGAGTTTTAAAAATGAGTGTTAACATTTGTTTTTACATGTAGCTGGGGAAAAATAAAATACTAAATAAGATTCTCTGTGAAAAAATAAAATGAAATGCAATTCTGACCATGTCACCTCTCTACTCAGTAAATTCCAATGGCTTCCTATCACCTCCAGGATCAAATATAAAATCTTTTGGTGCTCAAAACTTCCACCCTACCTTTCCAGTCTTCTTATACCTTATACCTCACCCTACTCCAAAGGATTCTACAATCCACTGACACTGGCCTCCTTTCAGTTCTTTGTATAAGACATTCCATTTCCCAACCCCATGCCTTCTCACTGGCTGTCTCCATAAATTTCCATTTACTCTCCCTCCTATGTCTCCTGGCTTCCTTCAAATTCCAACTAAAATCCCATCTTCTACAGTAAGCCTTTACTGTTCCTTAATTCTAGCACCTTCACTCTGTTGATTATTTCCAATTTATCCTGTTTATAGCTTGTTTGTACACAGTTGCTTGCATTCTTTTCTCCCCCATTAGACTGAACTCCTTGAGAGAAGGAATTGTCTTTGCATCCTTTCTTTGTAACCCCAGTGCGTAGCACAGTGCCTGGGCACATAGTAGGCACTTAACAAATGGTCTAATTTGGCCAAAAGACAGTATCTTTTAAAACTAATTAAATTAACTCCATAGCTGTGAAAGTCTCAAAGCCTTAAAAGGATTGCATCAATGTAAATGCATATATACTAAATATTTAGCCATGATTTAATTGTCTCTAATAGCAAAGTCTCTAAGATTTCACGAAGACCAGTTTCTAAAAAATGTCTTTAGGCTACTGGGTTGCACTGAAGAGGCAGAGCTTTCAGAAAACAGAAAATGCCAGTCACATTCTACTCTGCCATGGTCAGACTACATCTGGAGTTTTTGTTCAGTTCTGGGAACCACATTTTAGGAAGGAAACCAATAGGCTAGAGAATGTATCTAGGACAACCAGAATGGCAATGGATTTTGGGTCCATTTCACTTAAGAAGATATGTCAGTCAATAAAAATTTAAGCACCAGGGGTAGCTAAGTGGTGGAGTGGACAGAGCACCAGCACTGGAGTCAGGAGAACCTGAGTTCAAACCCAGCCTCAGACACTTGATACTTACTAGCTGTGTGACCCTGAGTAAGTCATTAACCCATGCTGCCTCACAAAAAATAAATTTAAGCATTTACATTGCGCCTGGCACTGTACAAAGTACTGAGGATACAAAAAGTTCTACAAGATATTTCCTGCCCTCAAGAAGCTCACAATCTAATGGGAGAAACAACAAGCAAATATGGACTTCATATCAGGAAAAACTTCCTACTATTCCAAAGTAAAAAGGGGTGGCTCAATGTGTGTCTACAAGCAAAAACTAGGGAGCTACCACTTGTCAGGTGTATTATCCTGAAAATTATTTTGCGATGCAAGGGTTGGACTAGATGGCCACTGAGGTCCCTTTGTGTCCTAGAGTAGAAAACTCTACCCAGGGTAAAGCAGAAAACAGCTTCATTGTATTAGAGGGAATAAATGACTTTTAAAAAGACAACAAATAGATGCAAGTAATGCCATAGTTAATATTCTAAATGGAGGCATCAAACTTTCAAAAGCTGTGTCAGAAGAATCAGTTCAGAGAAGCCACGTTTTAATTTGCATCTCAAGCCATCAACTAAACAGCTCTGCAGAGCAATGAGAGGAAACAGGAGGTAAAAATATTGTTTTAGTATTTTTCCTCTAGCATTCCTTCTTATTCCTCATTTATATCATGAATATTTATAGGAACCGCCTTCATCCTCCACTCCCCACCCTTCCAAAAAAAAAATATAAGAAAGCAAAAGAAAAATATACTTAAATATACCTGAATTACTTTATCCACTTTCAGGTCTTCAAGCGATGGATACAAAGACATTTTTGCAGGATTTTTACTAAAAAGAGAAGAAAAAATGTTAAATAAAATAACTTGGAAACACCTTTAAAAACAATACAATTGTGGTTATTGTAAAGTCCTGCTTTATAAAAGATACAGTAAAGCCACATGTTCATAAAGTTACCATAATAAAATATTTAATACAACAGTTACATTCAATAGCAGAACAATGGAAGAATATGAACACACAATTCACAACCCGAGCTGCTATTGCTATCTAAAACTAAGTACATGAAGTATCCAAGTACTGTAATACTATTTTAGATATACTATTTATATGTGAGAGACAATGTGGTGTAACAAGTAGACAGTGCTGATATCAGGAAGAGCTCAGTTCAAGTCCTGCTTCTAGCACATTCTGGCTATGTGACCCTGAGGGAATTACTTAAATTTCTCAGTGCTCCTAAGGAATTCTCTAATAGTATAAATTGCATTATGGTTGTTAACTTGCATGGTAGAGGGAGTTTCTCAAGCCACCATCTTGGCTCCACCCCCTTAGAGGGAGTTTCTAACACCAATGAAACCAAAGGTCAGGATCAACTTTTCCACTCCCTCCCAAACTCATGCAATTATGTCATACTGTCTTGGATTCAGAATGATTAGACTGTTACCACTTGCACAGGGAACCATAGAGATTGTCTGACTAGGGCCCATAAAGATTAAGGGAATAGTCCATAGTCTGTGGCTCACCAACATATTCTGTGACCTTAAGCAAGTAAATCTCACAATCTGGGCCAGTTGCCTTATCTGCAAAATAAAGGGGCTGGAGTAGACAGATGGTCTATAAGGTTTCTTTCATCACTAACATTCTAATCCAAAATAGTTTCAAAAACACGCCACAAATGCCAATGTAAATACAAATTACCTGAAAATATATTAAGGAACATAAAATAAAAGGAGATCATGTACATCCAAATTTATTTAATCCATATTTAACTGAAAAAAGTTATTTTTGCCAATCTGTCCAATACTATGTAGAACACTAAATAGGAAAGCAGAATAGCAACTTGTTCCAAGGCTGTTTCTATTTGAACTCCATAAAAGACCTGTGGAAGAAATCAAAACCACGTAGAAATAAGCTAGGGTACATGCTACGTCTTATCGAAAACATTCTAATACTTTTATTCGATTTCAAAGAGGAAGTATTTTATCCACTTGTGAGAATCGGCAGAATAAATACAAAAGATTAGCAAGACATCTTTCCATCCAAACCCAATCAAAAATGATGAAGATGAGAATAATTGGGCCAGCTACATGGTGCAGTAGATCGAACACTGACCATGAAGTCAGGAGGGCTTGAATTCAAATTTGGTTTCAAACTGTGTGACCCTGGGCAAGTCACTTAACTCAACTTTTTCCAAAAAGAAAAAGCCCAAAGATAATAATTACAGCAGCTGACACACACAAAGGCCTTATGCTGGCAGATATACATACAGCTGAATCCACAAAAAGACTACCCCCTTTCTTATTTACTACTACTAGCACCACCCAAGGTAAAAAAATTTCATAAATTAATAACACCAGAGAATTTATTTAGGCTCCAGTTCTAGGAAAGCATCATGAAGTTTTGCTCAAACACCCTGTCACATCACCCACTCCAAAAAGGCAAGAAGCAGCAAACATGGCTTCTGCCAAGGAAAAAAGAAAGGAGTATGACATGGAAGGTAAGCTCTACCCAATGCTCCAGGCCACAGGGACTAGAGTAGAACAAAGCATTAAGACTGAGGCAACATGAGGTAGAAACCTAGACTAAGTCTAGTTCTTCCTCCCTGAACGTTACTCAGGGCAGAGATCTAACCCCCAGCTAGCCATACCATATTCTCCAACACCAGGAGACAAAAGGCACCCAGCAACTCACTGTGCAGCAGTGGATGACAAAGGTAAGGAACACTCCCAAACCTTATTAAGGGGCAGGGAATATTAGGAAAAAGCTCCAAGATGAAAATTTTGATCAAGAAAACCTTCACAAAAGCCTAGCCTGCAAGCAGATAAACCAAAGAAAACACAAAAAATTTAAAAACCCCAAAGTACCTCGAATAAATATGATAAAGGAAAACGAATATCCAAGTCTCAGCTCCAGCACCATGTCCTACAAGAAACCTTTCTTGATCCACAACTGCTAGTGCTTTGTCTCTTAACTACATTGTATTTACTTTGTATATACTTACATAGGCATGTTTTGTTCCCCATTAAAATGTAAGGCTCTTGGGAATAGACTTATTTTTGTCTTATTTCCAGCATAAAGCAGAGTAAGTGCCAGACACATAAGAGGTATTTGATAAAGTCTTGTTGATTGACTAAATATTACTCCTTAATAAATTCTTGTTGATTGACTAAATATGACTCATTAAAAGACTATCTTCTGGACTCTGAGAGATCACTGAAAGACTGCACGAAACTCCAAATGGGTCCAAAACAGAATTAAACTCTTAGAACAAATCAGGAATCAATTTAGGCAAGAACACTTTGTCAGTGAAGTACCATTGTGATTGCCATTTTGCAGATAAGACAACTGAAGCTCAGAGCAGCCCAAACGGCAGCAACCAAAGCTGCTACGATGCAGACCAGCTAATTAGAGCAGTGATTATAATTAACAAACACCTACCAACTGCTGACTTTCAGACCATTTTGGCTACTGCCCTGGGTCCTCTTCTCCCTCCATACTACTTCACTTGGTGATCTCATCAGCTCACATGGAGTTAATTATATAACCTTCCTCAAATCTACCTATTCCTTTATGTGTTGTCTCACTTCTCATGATCCATACTGTCCTTGCAGTTTTCTTGGTAAAGTTACTGGAGCAGTTTGCTATTTCCTTTTCCACTGGATCAAAGCAAACAAAGGCTAAGTGACTTGCCCAGGACCACACAGCTATTTAAGTGTCTGAGTCCACATCTGAATTCAGGTCTTCCTGACTCCAGGTCCAGTGCTCTTATCTACTAAGCCATCCAGCTGACAAATCTAACTATCCTGCCCTAATATCTCTGTTGACCTCCAATCTCACATCTCCAACTGTCTTTCAATCATCTCTAGATATCCAATAGAAAGCTTAAAGAACATGTTGAGACGTTCTTTTTTTAATTTTTTTTTCCTTTTGGGGGGTGGGGGAGAAGGCAGGGCAATTGGGGTTAAGTGACTTGCCCAAGGTCACACAGCTAGTAAGTGTGTCAGGTGTCTGAGGCCGAATTTGAACTCAGGTCCTCCTGATTCCAGGGCTGGTGCTCTATTCACTGCGCCACCTACCTGCCCCAACTCAACATGTTCAAATGGAATTCATTATCTTTCGTCCTAAAATCTCCCCACTGCTACCTTCCCAATAGCACAGTGTCATGCCTGAAGTCAGGAAGACTCATGTTCATAAGTTCAAATCTGGCCTCAGACACTTACTAGTGCAAAGTCACTTAACCCAGTTTGCCTCAGTTTCCTCATCTGCAAAATGAGCTGGAGAAGGAAACAGCAAAACACTCCAGTCTCTCTGCCAAGAAAACCCCAAATGGGGTCACAGAGTCAGACACGACTAAAATGACTTAACAAAAACTACCACACCACACCATCTTTCCATCCCTCAAGCTCACAAATGTAGGAGTCACCCTGGATCCCTCACTCTCTCTCACTCCTCATATCCAAACTGTTGCCAAGGTAGGCTGATTTCACCTTTGCAACATCTCTCTTATACACACAGACACTGCCACCTCTCTGGTACAGGCCCTCATCACCTCATGCTGAGACTAATGCATTAGCCAGCTGGTTGTTCTGCCTGCCTCAAGACCCTCCCCATTTTAATCCATCCTCCAGTCATTAAAGTGATCTGCCTAAAGCATGGGTCAGACCATGTCATCCCCCTCCTTAAAAAATTCCAGTGGCTCCCTTTGGCCTCTTAGGATTAAATACAAAAACCTGTTTGGTTTTCAAAGCCCTTCATAACATAGTGGTCTAACCTTCCCAATCTTCTTACACCTTACTCCTGGGCACATACTTCTCAAATCTAGTAACAGGACTCCTTGTTGTTCAAAGAACAAAGCACTCAATCTCTTGGCTCTGGGCCTTTTTTCTGTCTCCCATGCCAGTAAAGCTCTCCCTCCTTAACTCCACCTACTGGCTTCCCTGGCTTTAAGCCCCAACTAAAATCCCTACAGGAAGCCAAAATTTTCCAACCCCCCCCCCATCCTAATGCCTTCCTTCTCTTAATTATTTTGTTTATCCTCTCTATAGCTTATTGGTACATAGTTGTTTGCTTGTCTCTCCCCCGTTAGACTGTGAACTCCCTGAGAACAAGGACTGCTATTTGTCTCTCTATCCCCAGAACTTAGCACACACTAGGCACTTAATGTTTACTGACACTGATTTATACAGAAGCTCAGACGAGAAGCAGCATGCAAACTAGTCCAAAGGGGTGCTAATTCCAAACTGGCCACACCCTTTACATCTTTAGGTCTCTGTTTTCTTATTTGTAAAATGAAGATATTTCTACTTATACTACCTACAACACCTGGTTTTTGTAAGGAAAGCATTTGTAAACTATCAAGTGCATTATAAATGAAAGCTTGTGTTATAATATGTGGTTGTCTCTAATCCTTCCATTCATTCAATCAACCAAAGAAGAATTATTACATGTCTACTATGTAGGTCTTTTTTTTTTTGTCCAAACCTTGATTTCGTTGGTATAAGCAGCCTGGGTGAGACATTTACACTATCAACCCAAATGAGCACCTGGGCTTCGACTAATCTTAGAGAGTTAAGGGTACTCAGAAGTTAAGTAACTTGACCAGGGTTACATTAAGTGCTGCAGATTCAAATTTAAATATAAGATACAATACAGAGTCTCTGAACTATCCAAGTAACTCTTCATTTTCCATCAGTGTCTCTGCTTGGTTGACGCCACAAAACAACAAGTGCCCAGCCAGGCACCCCTCCCCCCTTTTCAGCTTCCTTTTATAGTCTTCCCCCATTAGACTGTAAGATTATAAATTCCTGAGTGCAGGGACTGTCTTTTTCTTTTTTGTATCCCCAGGGCTTAGCACAGTGCCTGGCATAGTTTTTAATGTTGTTGTTGTTCATGCTTCAAAGAGGACCAATGACATCCTGGAGTGATGTCTGGACTTGCCCATGAATTGGATTTAAGTGAGGTAGAGGTATACAAAGTCATTAGATTCACTCTCTCTTCCAGTCACTGAAGACCAGTGGCAAGACAAAAGTCAGGACTACTGGCAATGGGGATGCGGTGGATGCCCTTGACCAAGCTCTAAAGGCTCCACTTCACCTGCATCAGCTGCCTTCATGGCCTTGGAATAAGTTGTTCTCATCTGCCCCTTCCACAGAGGAAGTCTTCACATGCTTGGGCTAGGTTTTTCCACAACCCACTGAGGCCTGTCAGTTACTCTCCACCTGGTTAAGCCAGTGTGCTGAGACCCTTTTACCAGGCTGTGGCTGATGTGCACACTCTACAGCTTCTTGGACCCACGGGTGAGAGCTGGGTGAAGTGGAATACCAAAGGTGGATGAGCAGCCCTGAAAAGGACTCAGCAAGCCCTCACAACAGAGGTGTCAGTTTAACACCCCACACACCCCTGGCACACAGTAGGCACTTAATAAATGTTTATTGAATTGAATCTGCCCTTAAGGGTAAAGCAGTTAGCCCAAACAATCCTAATACAAATAAAAATGATATATAATATATAAGTATGACAAGAAAATTTCTGGCTCATACTTCTTGTTCCCCTCTGACTAAAGACTGTAATGGGAAAGAAACTCTGGCTCAAAACTTCTTCCCTCTACTATGCTAAGAGGGCACTTCCCCAGCTTTATTTTGAGCTTCCGGTCATTGTTCCTGTTAGCTAGAAAGGTCACAACACCTGAGAATCAAAGCTGGGAAACAAGCTCTGTGTCCTTATTTTCCCCTTTCTGTTATTTGTTTCCAGATGAATTCCCTTATCTTTTCCTTCTGCTTTCAGTGAAATTCCACTTTTCTGTGTTACCTGTACATTATCTCATGTGGGACCTCTTCTTTCCAGTGTTGTCATAATCACCCTAGCTTAGGCCTACACTGTTGCAAAAGGGTATTCAACTAGTCTTCCTACTTCCAATCTAGCTTCTCTCCATTTCTTCCTTCACATGGCCAAACTAATCTTCCTTAAAAACATCTCTGATCACATGACTCCTTAACCTAAAAACTCTTCAATGGCTCCCTATTGACCATATAAAGTATAAACTATTGATTTTGGCATTCAAAGCCCTCCAGATTCTTGTTCCAACCTGCCTTTCCAGCTCATTTCATATCTCAGTCTGTTCTTATCCTGTGTGGTTTGGCAAATGGTACAATACTATATCCTCTATCTTTACTAGTATTTGATCATGATACCTCTTCCTATCTTGAATGGACTTTCCCCTCCATTTGTCTATTAAAATTCTTCCCTTTCCTTCTAAGTCCAACTTGATGATGTCTTCTCCACAAAGTTTTTTCTGGTGCCCACCCCCCTTCTCCCTACTTACATAAATTTTTCATTGTACTTTGCCTGAACCTGTCCTTTACATGTTCTCCCTTGTATGTTTTTTGCATACTTTTCTCTTCCCTACTCAGCAATTATATTATGAAGGACCTTTCTCATATTTATTTCTATATTACCATCACCTAAGAGTGTCTTTCATGTAACAGGCACATAATGTTGAAATGAAATGAAAACCAATGTTTAATCTTAATTCCAAAGAACTGATGATGAAGCATGCTCTCATCCTGGTGAAGAAGTAGCAGACTAGGGTGAGTACTGCAACATAGACACTGTATTGGTTTGTTTTACTTGACTGTTTCTATGTGATGATCGGGTGGGGAGCTATACATGGAGGAATTCATGGAAAGCAGCTGTGGTAAAATGAGCAAAAAGAATCAATTTTAAAAATTCAAAACATTTTCAAAGTGATTAAATGGACCTCACTACCTACCAATCCTAGAGATCTTTCTCAGATAGTTTCCCTTTTGTGACATGTCCTCCCTTTAGCATTTAAATGACCCACCGCTATTCTTAATATTTATGTTCTAGGTTTTGATTCCTCTGACACTCACTTAAACCAGATTTTAGCTTTCCAAAAGTGCCTAGCACAGATAACAGACCCACTCCTTTCTTGGGATTTTCTCTCCCTACTTACCTAGAATTAAATTGGTTTACCCCTGACAACTAGCAAATGATCCATTTGACTAAAGTCGACCATCAGAAAAAGTATTTCCAGAAATACCCAATAAATCTTAAATGTTACCATATGTTCACATAATAAAAACATCATTATGAGAGCTTTGCCTGAACTTGGAACAAAAGATATTCTAAAGGAAGATACTAAGGGGGAGGATAAGAGGGGATGATGACTTTCCTTCTTGGAACAAGTGACTAAAAAGAACAGGATCACATTGCTGGAAATAACCTCAGAAATCATCTACTTCAATCCTTTCCTTTTACAAATGAGGGAAAGTGAAGCACAGGCAGGTTAATTGGCTTGCCCCCAGTCACACAAGTACTAGGTGACAAATATCTGGAGACACATCTTCTGACCCCAAAGCTAAGGGTTCTCCTACTGTACTCAAAAAACATTTTCCTATTCATTTGTCTATTACTCAGCAAAAATAAATGCTGCCTAAAGGGCAATAGAAAACTATCATATACATACATATATAATTGAATTAATGTTCCTCAAAGGTAAATTTTTAAAAGACCAACAAGTTAAATGTTCCATGTATTTGAATTAGACTGTGGAAAGACAGAACGGTATAGTAAAAACAGTGCTAGACTTTGAGTTAGGAAGGCCTAGGTTCGAATCTTGCCTCTAACACTTATTAGCTCTGTGATCAGAGCAAATCACTTCATCTCTTGGGGCCTCCATTTCCTCAACTGCATTCCTATTAGTGATCTTGGCTAAGTCAAAAGACTTACCCTCTCTGTATCTGTCTCATCTGTAAAAGGAAGGGGTTGTATCAGGATGACCTCTAAAGTTCAAGCTCAAGATCTCTGATAATTCATTTTGGACTCTTGTTCCAAGAGGTAAGTTCATACCTTCATGACTCAATAGTATTGCCTTTTAGCATGTCTTCTTTTTCAACCTAGCACACAATTGATATTTACATTTTTCTTACATGGATAAATGTTAACATTTAAGATGGACAAAACATTAAAACTTTAGTGAGAATGTAAAGAGCTTTGCAAACCCTAGAGCACAAGAGAAATGGCAGCTATTATTTTTACAGATAAGGAAACTGAGGCCCAGAGAAGTTAAATGACTTTCTTATAGTTACACAGTGCCACAGGATAAAGATATAGATTTCACCTACCTAATTTTGTCAAATTCTAGTGGATAAGTCAACTCTAAGGAGATAATTTGTTAACCAAGTACAAGTAACAGTCTACTATTATTAGATTCTTCCCATTTTGGTCAGGAGTATGGTATCCTATCCTTCCTAGCAATATCTTAAAAAAAATATCAGAAATCAATTTTGCCACCATTTAGTTTAGTTTACAATTTTATGATTACTGAATAATCTTTTTGAAAAGTTTGATGAATTTTTTATACTGCTTACTTCATAGTATTCAGTTCAAATGTCTTGTAGAACTGCCAAGCTCTATCAGAATTCGTTGGTGAAAACCGATGAACTATGAAGCTACAATTTTTACATTTTCACATTTATATTCCCAAGCTAGGATTGGAAAAAAATGAAATGACTAGTCAAGACTAAGATCTTCTTTACATCATCTGCGGCATTGGTAACTAAGGTGGGACCAATGAAGGGAGGTCTGGTTTTATCTTCGCTTACAAGTAGGCCCCAAACCCCTAGCTATTAGGTGTTAAGCCAATGCGGGAGTGAAGCCCCCAGGGTCCTAAGGGGAATTGCTAAGACCAGAGCCAATAGTAAGAGCTTAAGTTCTGGTCCCTCAGATGACCGTTTAATGACTGCTAAAGAGTGCATAAAAAGAGAGGACAGAGCTACTTGCTTAGGGCTCTCACTCTTGGTGGTGTGCTTATGTGGAGACTGGGCAGCTGTAGTTAAAAGCCCCCCAGCTTGTAAACCCAGACGTTTGGACTTTGTTAAACCCTGGTAACTATGCATTGAGATTTGAATCAGACAAGGTTTGTCTGTTGATGGTTGTAATTTGCTTGTATTTGCTCTCAAGTTCAGGGTGTTGGCTTTTTCCCCTGAGCTAAGTGAATGATATTTGTATGCTGGATTAAAGTAAGCTTATTAACCCCTTAATGTTGCTTTCCTTAGTTAAGCAGATCAAAAGAACCTGGGCTTGCAGGGTTCTTGTGGGGCTTGTGTTCGTTTTTCACCCCCACAACAGCTGCTAGCCGAAATGTTGAAACATCTGCACATAGTATAAAAGGAAACACAAAAACCAGGGAGTAGGGCTCACAGGGAGATACCACCCGATCTTTATAAAACACACTTGAGGCAGAACTGCAACCTATAAAAAGTCAAATCAACAAACATTGTATCAGGTGCCCGCTATGCTTCAGAAATTGTGTTAATAACTGTCATGGGTGGTCATTCATTTAAAATTTTTCCCTTTAAGTCACTTTTTTTTCCCTCAAGTTGAGGCTGGCAGCAAAAATTAATACACATTAGAATTTGGCACAAAATATACTCTGGAAACAAAGACTTTAGAAATAACTTGGGAAATTCCTGTCAAAACTTTGTTATTTAAGTTTAAATGAAAACTCCATGTGGAAAGAGTCCCCTATACAATTCAATAAACATTTCTTAAGCTCCTAGGCACCTCGCTATCTACTGAACAGTGTAAACAATGCTTACTTATACAAGTAAAATGCAGTCACGTTCCCTTTTTATTAGAAAGGGATTGAAACTCCAGCTCTCGGTCACTAGATCTCCGAGGGTCCTTCGTTTTTTGCACCCACACCCAACAGTGTTTTCCACTGGATCCACCTTCTCCAGAATTAAAGGTTTCTGCAGTGCTTGTGTAATCTCCACGTCCGGGGAGGAAGGCTGCAGAGCCAAAGCTGCGCCCACTAAACAAATAAGTCCCCCCCCCTCCCCGAGACGCCCAAATCACTCCAAGCCTGCGACGCCCCCGAAAGCAGGAGGGGGAGAACCGAGCCGCGGAAACTCGCAAGCGCTTTTCTTTGGGGTGTTTCCCCCCTTCTTTGTGAACTTCCCGCCGAGCCTCCTGCAGATAACGGGGGTTTGGGAGGAGGCGCCCCGAGGTCTGCGCCCCTCCCCGCCCCGAGAGTGCGGTCCGTCCAGTCCGAGCGTCCGGGCGCAGCCCACGCCCTTCCCCCACCCCGACCTTGGCCCAGAAAGGGGAGCTGGGGCTTTCCGAGCCCCCTCCCCAAACCGCGAGCCCCCAGGGCCTCCTGAGCCCGGGGAGGGGGCCGATTCTGACCAGCTGTCGGCTGCTCCTTGGGGGAAGAAACCCCAGCGCAGCCTCCACCCCCACCCCGGGGGTTCACGGACCGAGCCCCAAGGGACGCGTCCTTCGGGTTTTCGCTCTCCCCCGCTAAACCCACCTAGCCCGGGATTGGGGGGGACTGCCATTCCGCCCCCCAAAGCTGCTGCTCACCTGAGCCTCGCTGGCGGTTTCCTCCAACTGGCCTCGACTGCCTGCCCCAGCAACGGTTTTCCGATCCTCTGGGAAGGGAGAAGTCCGGGAATCAAGCGATCAGTCAGCGGGAGAGTTACGTCACACTCGCTAAGCCCCGCCCCCCGCCTGCGCAGACGTCTCTCCAACATCCAGGTCAGGTGACGTTCTCCTCTCTCACTTTACCCCGCCCTTAGGGTTGCCAAGACAACCTTGGGACTGGGCTGAGCCAGAGAGGCTGAGAGAAGAGGAAGGGGATGTGGTTTGGGATAGGGCAGTTGCTCCATCTGCTCACAGCTCTGGCTCTCATCCTTCCGCCCCCAGAGGACAGGGGAAACCATCAGCAACCTACTCTGAGCAATGACTCACAGCTTTCCCGGTCACAAATTTTGTCTGTAGTCATGCCCACATACCTTTCTCCATCCTTACTTTAGCACAGTGCCCGGCACATAACAGGCGCTTAATAAATGTTGATTGATTGATTGAGTTTCATACCCAGTACTTTCCCTCCTCCGCTCCGACCACTGACCTCCCTGGCTTCCTTTGAGTCCGGACTAAACTCCCACGTAGTACAGGAAGCCTTCCCTAACTCCTCCTTAATTCCAGCACTTTCCTTCTTTTAAATTGGAATGTTCTTCCTTCTCTGTTCTGACTACTGATCTCTCTGACTTCCTTTAAATGACAACGAAAATCCCATTTTCAACAGGAAGCATTCCTTAACCCCTCATTATTCCAGGCTTTCCTCCTTTTAATTATTTCCTATTTACCCTGTATGTAGTTTACTTTGTGTGTAATTATTTGAATGTTGTCTCTCCCATTAAACTATAAGCTTCTTGAGGGTGAGGACTGTCTTTTGCCTCTTTTGCATACTCAACACAGTGCCTGGCACACAGTAAACGCTTAATAAAAGTGTACTGAATTGGATTGAATTAATATATGTTTATTGAATTGAATCTTCACATCTCCCTTCCCCCACTTACCTTTCTTATCACCTGGATCCTCAGAGCTCCATCTGTAAAAGGGGATTCTCTGGGCAAGTGCCTCCATGTCTGAATACTAATCATTAATCAACTGCTAAATGTAAATTACAGCTACATATTAAGCAATGAAATTTCTATCTATAATTCTATTATAATTATAAATAAAATATGAATGTAGCAAAGGAGTTGACCGAGGAGCCCCTGGTCAATTGACTTCTCCTTCTGCTCCCCATCTACTTGAAGAGATTTTAGAAAGTAAGGAAGAAGTGATGGTTTTGAAGAAATGAAAGGATACAGCCTTGTCAGACACTGGATGGTCCCATTTGCTGGTTGTAATGGTGTGCCCCCTTCAGACTCTGAGGAGTCCATTTGTACAGGAAAGGATTGGGAAACTTAAAGACTTAAGGGGCCCAGAAGAGCAACTCATCCAAAAAGTGATGCTATGTTCCTTGAGGAACAACTCAAAGAAATTCTGAGAAGATACCGGAAATACTGGAAGATATTGAGAAGATACTGTAGCACCAGAAGTATTGTTTGCCTTGGCCACTTGGGTTCCCTATTTGTGTTCCATTCTATTTGTAAAGTTTATGCATCGATGTTGTATATATTTGTGGGTGAGTATGCCCCAGGCTTATGGAGGACATGTTTTGTTGCCACTGTATTTAACTGTGCAATCTGGGGTAATATTTTTATTATCTGCTAATTCTGTCGTCTAGTTGGCTATTAAGAAGAAAACATCAGGAGAGGCTCACAAGGCATAAAGTTACTAGTGTGGACCCTTAAAATGTCTGGTACTTGAACTCAGCTTCTGAATGCTATTTGAGGGAGCAGACCAGAGGAAGTAGATAAATTTTGCATATCTTGTGAATTTGTACAAACCCACTGAGAAGATTCTTTTTTATTTCTACCACCACTGAAAATGCTTAAAACACAAAAAGACTCACAAGTACACATTTACAAATACAGAAACAGAAAACAATAACCTTTCTCTTACATTACTCTCTCTTCCAAAAGGCAAAGACAACTTTGTGAAACTGCTGAAACACATCATCTATTTGCATCCCAGACCCGTGCCATCTAAGCAGCTTACAACAGACCTCCTGGCCACCCAAGGCATGGCTTGGGCTTTCTTAGACCTTTCAATAGTAGTAACCTCTTGGTAGTGGTCCTTCTCTTCTGAGATATAGTGATTCTATGGTAATCACCTCCCAGTGGTCAGCTAGCACTCAACCCAATAATTCTCAGCATTTTACTTCATGAATTTATAATGAGGGCCAGAAATATACATTTCTCAGGTTCACAGAATTGTATTCTGTGCTCAGGGGAGAAAACAAAAAGTGGAAGGTAGTTAAGGACTCAGGCTCGCATAGGCAAACACCATGCTGTTGTTGCCATATGATTGTAGCCACCATTGCCATTGGGCTGGGAGGAAGACAGAAATACCTTCTTCACCTTCTTCTTGCTGGCAATCTAAGGGAGAGCAAGCACCAGAAGATTCCCATATCCCATAAAAGACTCCTCTTAAAATCCACCAAGTGTACAGCTTCTCCTGACCCTGACCATCACTGGTGATGAATCAAGTGTTGCTACAGTTTCTCAATTATGCTTATGTCCTTCAGAAATAGACTAGAGCACATGGCTCACAGGAAAGAAACAGAGCACCTGCCTAGCTCCACAGGCAGTATCCTAGTCTAACAGATCGAAGGGTTTCCCTCTTCATACCTATTACACGAATAATTATCACAAACATTTGTAATGTTTAGGGGCCTTTGAACATGCCCATTTGTCCAACATGGAGCTCATGGGGTACCCTGCTACATGAGTGTGGTAGCCTCCTCTGATTGGTGCTCTCTCTCTCTGTCTCTCTCTTTCTCCCTCCCCCATCTTTTGTCTGTGCTCCTAGCTGCTACTCCCAGCCTGGATGCTTGCTTTTTTACTCTGGCTCTAAGACATGAATCTAGGGGTGTTTGTTTCTGGTCTGTGTTGCTTGTCTCCAGTTTCAGGTGCTAGAAGTGATTCCCATAGGACCAGGAGTTCAAGCCATAACAACCTTGGAGCCAGGATTGCAGGTGGGATGGTGCAACCATACACCACACATGCCCCTCCAACAGGGGGAAGTCGTGAAAAGCCAGGGTACCTGAGACTGGAGCCCAAGGGAAGAGTTTGGACTCTGACCTGAGACTCTTATCTAGGGGAACTAATCTAAACTATAAACCTAATCCCCTTCCCCTCCCCAGAGACTGAGGTAGTATGGAGGGGGAGGAGGAATTATGCATCCCACATGTTGCAGGGAGGCAGGGAGTATGTATATTAGTGAAGTAAATATTCCTCTTTATAAAAGCTCCACAGTGTTACACATTTATTCACAGTTTTGAGAATTAAGATTTTCATTTTTTATTTGCAAAGTACCCAAAACACTAATACCATAACACAATTATAGCTGTTATTCTATAGGTTTCTGTCTTCATTTTACCATAAACCACTAAAAAGTTAATTATTTGCAGGTCATTTGATCTGTAAGACTGTATAACTCCTAACTTCTTTTAATCCCAGCCACATGACAAACCAACCACATTTTCTCCATATGATAACAATCTGTCTTAAAAAGATTATTTTTTTTTCTATGTGCAATTTTGTACACAGTTATGAACAATTCCTTGTAGGACAGCAAAACCACTACTCCTCAGCTGACTAGCATGCAACACACTTACTTCCGCATATATAAGTTGTCTCACTTTAGATGATAAGTAATTTACTGAAAAGTTGCATACAAAGCATTTTTTTTAAAAACTGAGTGATAGTCTAAATGGACAAGTAGCAATTTTTTAAAAAGAAATTCTGAGATAAATAATTTTGTGAAATCAAGGAAGGGTATGTGAAAAACCACATTTGGATTACTCTATTGGTAAAAGTATAGGCAAGATTTTCCCCCAAAAATGTTGCCTTGGGAAAATTGAGGTGTAGCCTTCTATAATCAGTCATTTTTAAAAAATCGTTTTTCTTTTTTTAAATTTATGTTTTCTTTTAGTTTACAACACTCAGTTCCACAAGTTTTTGAGCTCCAAATTTTATCCCCCTTCCTCTCCTCCCCCCTCCCCCAAGACAGCATGTAATCCGATATAGGTTCTACATATACCTTCACATTAAACTTATTTTCACAATAGTCAAGTTGTAAAGAAGAATTATAAGCAATGGAATGAGCCATGCGAAAGAAGAAACAAAACCAAAAAAAAAAAAGAGAGAGAGAGAGGGAGCAAATAGTTTGCCTCAATCTGCATTCAGACTCCATAGTTCTTTCTCTGGATGTGGATAGCTTTTTCCATCATGAGTCTTTTGGAGTTGTCTTAGAACCTTGCATTGCTCAGAGTGTCTCTGATAAAGGCCTCATCTCTAAAATATACAGGGAACTGAGTCAAATTTATAAGAATACAAGTCATTCCCCAATTGATAAATAGTCAAAGGATATGAACAGGCAGTTTTCAGAGGAAGAAATTAAAGATATCTATAGTCATATGAAAAAAATGCTCTAAATCGCTACTGATTAGAGAAATGCAAATCAAAACAGCTCTTAGGTACCACATCTCTCTTGTCAGATTGGCTAACATGACAAAATAGGAAAATGACAAGTGCTGGAGAAGATATGGGAAAATAGCAACACTGTTACATTGTTGTTGGAGTTGTGAACAGATCCAGCCATTCTGGAGAGCAATTTGGACCTATGCCCAAAGGGCTATAAAAATGTGCATACCCTTTGACCCAGCAATACCACTTCTAGGGCTGTATCCCAAAGAGATCATACAAGTGGGAAAAGGACCCATATGTACAAAAATATTTATAGCAGATCTTTTTGTGGTGGCAAAGAATTGGAAATCAAGGGGATGCCCATCAATTGGGGAATGGCTTAACAAGTTGTGGTATATGAATGTAATGGAATAGTATTGTGCTATAAGAAATGAGGTGCAAACAGACTTCATAATAAGCTGGAAAGACCTACATGATCTGATGCTGAGTGAGGAGTGCAGAACCAGGAGAACATTATACACAATTACAGACACATGTGTGTGTGATGACTAACTATAATCAGTTATTTTAAAACATATGTCATTTGTATATGTATGCATATACACATATATACATGCATATACACAAATATATACATATATAAGGAGTAGCATTTTAGAGTTGTGACTTATATTCAGAAACTGACCATAATTTTATAAAAACGATAACTTATTTTATGATCTTTTTACTAGATTGTTTGGGCTACCTTTGGAGTGACATTGCTATCCCTACTGAAGATACTTTCTTACTATTAGGTATGCCTATGTGTTTATGCATGTGTGTATGTCTGTATGTGTAATACTAGATCATATATTTGTTTATGTTTCAATACTTCATTAGGTTGAGCTCCCTTTGAAGTAGATATTCCTTCCTACAGTGCATCCAACATTGTTATTTCACATTTAAGAAGAAAATCAAGCTGGAATTAATATAGATCTGCATTTTCATGAAGAATTATCTTTTTCTATCAAGTCTCTGAAAATACCTGTGTTATTTAGTGTTTGTTAAATTCATTATAAGAATAAATTACAAAAAAAGAAAAAACACATGCTATGGGTGCCAATGAAGTAGTCAAATTAACAGTTCTCCCTCTCTCTTCACTGGTTCACCTTTTCCAATTATACGTTTCTTTTATGCTACTCCTGGCAAACAAGTCATTAGTGCTTTTTCTTCTGCCCTTCCTAGTTCAAAGATCATCTTCCTCAACATAGAAAACAGAAGTAAAATAAGATTTTGAACAGTCCTGCTTTCTCTCTGTCATTAGTTATCATTGCCCTTACCCACCCTGAACAGTAGATCTATTCCTCCAATAAACCCTCTTTTCTGCAATATAGTTTACGAAACCTGTTTCTGTTGTCTGAATTCCTATTAAACCTTATCTCATTCTAAGCTTTTGTGCTACTTACATTATTCTTACATAATTTGGCTATACTAATTTTGATCATTCTCCATTATCTGCCCTTGATTCCATCTTCTGCACTTGCCTTTAAAAATCTAAGTTGTCTTTTTGACAGCTTTCCTGTTCTTCCTCTTCAGAATTGTTTCCTTTTTTGTCTTGAAAATTCATGCTTACTATTTTCAATTTTTTGTTTTTTTGTGTTTTTTTTCCTTTTGTTATATTTCTTCTTTCACAACATGACTAATAGGGGAGAAAAACTTGGAACCCAAAATCTTTCAAAAAATGAATGTTGAAAACTGTCCTTACATGTAATTGGAAAAAATAAAATACTATTAAATAAAAAAGAAAGAAAATTAATGCTTGCTGATGGACAAAAAGTAAAATAAAAGTTACATTTTAAGAAGAGCTTCTATTACGAAAGATTTACCCAAAATCATGTGCTTTTATCAGGTTGGGGCTGCACCTGCCTCTTTACTAGGTAATAATGTCCTCGGCAATCTCTATGAACCAACATAAATGTTCATTAAGAACATTAGCTTAGGCCAGCATCTCATATCATATTCTACAATATGGTACTTGGCCTGTAAATAAAAAGTCATATCATAAAGAATGTCCACTGACAATAATACTCATTCTGTGTTGCAGCTAAAAATTGATCACCAAACCTGAACAAGATAAGGTTTTTGCTATTAGCACCACCCCAGATTCAAAATTTTTATGTGGACCTTCTAATGAGCTCTGACTCTTTCAAAATTTTTATGTGGACCTTCTAATGAGCTCTGACTCTTTCAAGGTCCCCTGGAGTCCAGATTTATAGCACTACCTTGAAATTGAGGTCTTCCTGCCATATAAATCACAGTACTAGTAGAAGTCCAGATTTGCTCCTATACACCATGGTTCTGTCTGAGGTTAAGTAACTTGCCCAAGGTCACACAGATAGTAAGTGTGTCAAGTGTCTGAAGCTGGATTTGAACTCAGGTCCTCCTGACTCCAAGGCTGGTGCTCTACTCACTGCGCCACCCAGCTGCCCCCCTTGCTGTTTCTTGACTCCATCTCCTACTTGGTTCTGGAACTCCTCTGCTCGGTCCAGAAATTCCTTTTCACCTATAGATGCTACCATCCATTTCTATGGCCACATGTTTCCTAGATATATAGGCTTCCCCTCTAGGGGAAGTCCAAATCTCTGTGTATTTCCTTCTCTGTCTGTCAGTTTTGGCTCTTTCTTTTTCCCCTTTTCAAAGATCTAGACCAAAGGTATATCTCAGTTGCTATGATGCTGGCCTTTATTCAATCAGTAATCCTAATTGTGGTAGAGGATGGCTAACTAGCTCTCAGGGTAAGATTTCACACCCCATCAAAGAAGCATCTTCAATGCTAGAACAAGGTCTCATAGTTGGTGTTAATAGGGATGTTTATACCTTGTATCCCTACACACATAAGCTAGGGATGTTATTTTTATGTTCATTGAACCAAAGAGTTAAATTTAATTTTCAAAGTCTTCAACGAATCATGCAAACATTACAGAAAAGTCACCGTAACTCTTTGTACTTTTGTTTCTTAGCCCGTAAAGTGAAACTAATTAGGTGTCTTGCCAAGATGATTAAATCAATATTCATAAAGCACTATTTTATTGTTGAGGCAGCGTGAGCTCATTTACCGTCATTATCGCTAACATATAATATTAACAATTGGATAGAGATAGGGATTGCCCTGGGATTTCACTGGTATAGGGTACTCCCAAGTGAGGAAAATCTGTCCACCAATGAAGGTTAGCAGCTTTCTGTAATTTGTAGGCTTAGAGAGTCACCTAGAGCATCAAGAGAGTAAGGGACTTGTACAGGGTTAGTTAGTATGTGTCAGAGGGGAAACTTGAACTCAGATCTTTCTGGCTTCAAGGGTCTCTCAATCCACTATGCTATCTTACATTTTTCAATTCCATTTTATTTTAGATCCCAAATTTTCTCCCTCTCACCTTATGTAAACGATAGCTACTATTATTAACATCGCATTGGCTAGATGGCTAGGTGGCACAGTGGATAAAATGTTGGTCCTGGAGTCAGGAAGACGAGTTCCAATCCGGCCTCTGACACTTACTAGCTTTGTGATTTTGGGCACATCATTTAACCTCTACTTGCCTCAGTTTTCTCATCTGTAAAATGACAATAATAATAGCATCTGTCTCTCAAAGCTGTTGTGAGGGGGGCAGCTAGGTGGTGCAATGAGTAGAGTACCGGCCCTGGAGTCAGGAGGACCTGAGTTCTAATTCAGCCTCAGACATTCAACACACTTACTACTAGCTGTGTGACCTTGGGTGAGTCACTTAACCCCAATTGCCCTGCCTTCCCCCTCCAAAAAAAAAGTTGTTGTGAGGATCAAATGAGATACCATTATAAAGCACATTGCCTGTCACGTAGTAGGTGCTATGTACATCTTCTCTTTCCTTAATGTATTCCCCTTCTCTCCCTCAACCTTTAAGAAAGCAAAAATAAAATAAAATAAAATATGTTATAAGTATGTATTCATGAAGCAAAACAAATTCTGGTATTAGGAACACTTCAGCCTGCTCTCTGAGAACATCACTTCTCTATTTCAAGACAGATAACAGGTTTCATTATGAGTCCTCTGGAACTGGGGTTGGTTCCTTTGTGTTGATCAGTATCATTTCAAAGTTGTTTCAAAGTCTTTACAGTATTATCGTGATTGTACGAATGCCCCTGCTCACTTCACTTTATAATGTTCATACGAGTTATCTCAGGCCAAGATTTTCTAAAACCATCCCTTTCGCCGTTCCTTACAATACAATAGCATTATATTGCATGCATATACCATGACTTGTTCAGCCATTCTCCAAATAACGGATACCTCCTCGCTTTCCATACATACAACCAATAGCAAAAGCATTTAAGACATGAAAGACTTGTAGATAAGAAATAAATCATATAGTCATTCTTCACTCTCCCCACATCCAAACGAGTGCAGGAAAACTATAACCCCATTTGTTCTATATCTCCAAAGAGCTTCCCAGAAGCTTGGGAGAGGAACAGTTATTTCAGAACTCACAGCTATGGTGGTATACAATTAGGTGCTGTACTATCTGCCTCTTATGGTTTTTGTGGAGATGGGGGGAAGCTGGAGAATCACTGAAGTCTCTTGCCTTAGAATTGTAGTGAAAAGGATACAGCTGGGAGTCTTCTGTCGTAAAATTTGATTCTCTGATCATTGCCCAGGACTCTGCAGGTACTGTGGCCAGGTATATCTCCACCTCTCCATCTTTTATTTCCTTTTATCTATTTGCAGGACCTTACCTGAAGCCTTTTCAGCATGGAAGAACTCAGGTCCATGCTGGTACAGCCTTCAGAACCCATGCTCACTTTCTTGCCATGATGATATAATTAAAGATCAAAGGAAAGTCATGTCTTTTAACTTGATTGTTTTACAGACTCTCCTAATCAACCATCTACACTAGTTCTGCCCTTTGGGGTCAAGAAGAATAAGTCTAATCCCTCTTCCACATGATAGATTTTTAATTATCCAAAAATGGTGCTTATGCTCCCATGAAGTCTTATATACACCAAATATTCTCAGTTCTTTCAACCAAACCTCTCCAGACATTTATAAATACTCTGGATCCGGAGTAATATTCTAGGAGAAACTTCCCTAGGACTTCCTTTCCAATGAAGTTTGGGATTGAGATAGAATATTTTGACAGAAGAGATCCTCTGGGCCATATTTCGCAGAACACTCTATGTCTAGTCAAAGAATGATGACATTAGCAGGTGGGTAATATGAGAAAAGGGGGTAGATTTATTGAATTCACCAGCAAGGGAAACCCACACCTATGGGCAGAGATTCCCTTAAGGAACAAAAGGACAAAACTCATATAGGATTCAATTTAGGCAGGAAGTAAATTGGGTATGGGTACCTCAGAATTGGACAGGGCTTCCCAGGTAGTAATAGGGGATATGCTATCCCTAGATTGGACAGATTCTTGCTGGAGCTAGAGCCTGGAAAGCCTCTTCTTCAGGTTAGCTATCTCTCATAACCCCACCGTAATGAATACGATTGTCCTTGCTATTCCAGCAGTAAGCAAGGTGGTAGAGAGGGTGGGGATTGCAATACAAACAAGGCAATATAGAGGAACTGCAGATAATATGGAGTTGCTTTAGCAACAGGGCAGGGTGGTCAATACTGTAAAATTCTACTAAAAGGTCAAAGAGGACAATTAGCACCCTAAATGTAGTAGAATAAACACAATGGGCATGCAATAATTTTTTGAAATAAAAATAATGATAGGAATTCACCAAATAAATTGTTACATGGTTTAGAATTACATGGAATTTCAGTCTAAAATTTAATTAATGTAAATATGCTCAATCTTTTGTAAGAAACATCATATATTTTCATCCTTAAGAAGTCATTTAAATTAACCTCATCATCTGTTTTCCCTTTCTTATGTGTTTGTCTCTACCAAAAATAAAAAAGGAACTTCTTAAAGCTTGAGGAAAAATACAGTTAAATGTCTTCCTCTGTCAGATAAAAAGGTCAAAGTCTAGGTGAGTCAGCTGTTCTAGTGGTCACAAGCTCTCTTTAAAAAGTTTGGCTTATATTAAACCTACAGCTCTATTTTTTCCATTGTGAGAAAGTTACACATTGCATCAATCATTACAGTGATGCCATGAGGAGGGGAGGTGCAGGAGGGAGAGCTGGAAGTTACTAATGGTTTAACTCTATAACTAATTGACACAGCTTTCCAGTTGTTTGTTAAATTTTAAAAGAAGGGATATTTTAATGTATTTATTCATACTTACTTATCTCTTCAACCAAATGACTACATCCTACTCTTTTGTATAAATTTGAATAAAAATTTGAATCCCCAGTAACTTTTGATGTCATCTTAAGTTTTTCTACCTCTCAGAATGGCCACATTTTAATAATTTCCAATATTTTCATCACATTCAACCAAACATTATATTTCACAATATGTCAAGAACAGAAAATAGTGATGATGACTTGGGCTTTGGTGTCTACCCGTGAGACCAGGAGCATACTAACACTATGCTCTCCTTGGTATCCTTTCTCTACTTTTCTCTACTGAACCAGACAAGTTTTCTGGTTCATTTATTTTGAATAGTTGCTAAAGCACTCAATTGCCATACTTATCAGTAACTGCTAGTCCAGTGTAATTGGGTCTAGATGAGAAATCTTGCAGATACTTCTTCCAACAATACCAATATCAGTCCAGAAAGTTTGTGTTGGAGAAGAGATTTAAGGGAAGGGATCAACCCACATGTTAAAGGCATCCAGATGCAGTTGGATATGCAGAAGGAGGCTCTATGTAGCATCATAAAGGTCTTATAAGAAATCCTCTGAGCTTGAGAAGTACATTAAAAAAGAAGGAAAAGGTGGCGGAGCCAAGATGGTGGCTGGAAAGCAGGGACTAGTGTGAGCTCCCTGCCAAGTCCCTCCAAAAACCTATAAAAAATGGCTCTGAACCAATTCTAGAACTGCAGAACCCACAAAATAGCAGAGGGAATCAGGGCTCCAGCCCAGAACAGCCTGGATGGTTGCGGGGTGAGGTCTTTCACACCCAGAGCTGGGAGCAGAGCGGAGCCCAATGTGGGTGGCACGGACCAACCAGACCAAGAGCTGGTCGGAGCATGCCCTAGTGCCCTGAATCAGTGAGCTGCAGCAGTTACCAGACTTCTCAACCCACAAACACCAAAGACAACAGAGAAGGTTAGTGGGAAAAGCTGCTGGGGCCAGAGTGAAAGAAGGAGTTCCCAGTTCAGCCACCACCCCAGGGGCAGTGGAGGTGGGGCAGCTACAGAGCTACAGCTGCAGTTGCTTCTGGCCCCAGATCCACCTGGTGGGAGGAATTAAGTGGAGGATCAGAGCAGGAGTGCAGAGCCTGCTGAAGATCTAAGTCCAGTACGGGTTGGGGGTTCTTGGGGAAGGAGGAGTGCTGGTGTGGCAGAGCTGGCACATCCCCCCAAGCTTGGAACATAGTACTCTTTACTCTACAAGGAGTCATACCCCGCTGAAAAACTCAAGGGTCAAGTACGTTGGTTGGGAACATGGCCAGGCAGCGAAAACGCACCCAGATTCAGTCTCAGACTTTGGAATCTTTCTTTGGTGACAAAGAAGACCAAAACATACAGCCAGAAGAAATCAACAAAGTCAAAGAACCTACAACAAAAGCCTCCAAGAAAAACATGAACTGGTCTCAGGCCATGGAAGAGCTCAAAAAGGATGTGGAAAAGCAAGTTAGAGAAGTAGAGGAAAAATTGGGAAGAGAAATGAGAAAGATGTGAGAAAACCATGAAAAACAAGTCAATGACTTGCTAAAGGAGACCCAAAAAAATAATGAAAAATATACTGAAGAAAACAACACCTTAAAAAATAGACTAACTCAAGTGTCAAAGAGCTTCCAAAAAGCCAATGAGGAGAAGAATGCCTTGAAAGGCAGAATTAGCCAAATGGAAAAGGAGGTCCAAAAGACCACTGAAGAAAATACTACCTTAAAAATTAGACTGGAGCAAGTGGAAGCTAGTGACTTGATGAGAAATCAAGATATTATAAAACAGAACCAAATGAATGAAAAAATGGAAGACAATGTGAAATATCTCATTGGAAAAACCACTGACCTGGAAAATAGATCCAGGAGAGATAATTTAAAAATTATTGGACTACCTGAAAGCCATGAGCAAAAAAAGAGCCTAGATATCATCTTTCAAGAAATTATCAAGGAGAACTGCCCTGATATTCTAGAACCACAGGGCAAAATAGAAATTGAAAGAATCCATCGATCACCTCCTCAAACAGATCCCAAAAAGAAATCTCCTAGGAATATTGTCGCCAAATTCCAGAGCTCCCAGATCAAGGAGAAAATACTGCAAGCAGCCAGAAAGAAACAATTTGAGTATTGTGGAAACACAATCAGAATAATCCAAGATCTAGCAGCTTCTACATTAAGAGATCGCAAGGCTTGGAATACGTTATTCTGGAGGTCAGTGGAACTAGTATTAAAACCAAGAATCACCTACCCAGCAAAACTGAGTATCATGCTCCAAGGCAAAATATGGATTTTCAATAAAATAGAGGACTTTCAAGCTTTCTCAGTGAAAAGACCAGAGCTGAATAGAAAATTTGACTTTCAAACACAACAATAAAGAGAAGCATGAAAAGGTAAACAAGAAAGAGAAATCATAAGGGACTTACTAAAGTTGGACTGTTTTATTTACATTCCTACATGGAAAGATGATGTGTATGATTCATGAGACCTCAGTATTAGGATAGCTGAAGGGAATATGTGTATATATACATATATATGTTTGTGTATACATGTATATGTATGTGTGTGTGTATATGTATGTGTGTGTATATATATATAGATAGATAGATAGATAGATAGATAGATAGAGAAAGAGAGCGGGCACCGGGTGAGTTGAAGATGAAGGGAAGATATTTAAAAGAAATAAAATCAAATTAAAGGATGAGAGAGGAATATATTGAGAGAGGGAGAAAGGGAGAGATAGAAGGGGTAAATTATCTTGCATAAAAATGGCAAGAAAAAGCAGTTCTGTAGGAAGAGAAGAGAAGGCAGGTGAGGGGGAATGAGTGAATCTTGCTCTCATCAGATTTGACCTGAGGAGGGAATACCATACATACCCAATTGGGTATCTTACCCCACAGGAAAGAAGGAGGAAGAAGATAAAAAAGGGGGGATGATAGAAGGGAAGGCAGATAGGGGTGGAGGTAATCAAAAACAAACACTTTTGAAAGGGGACAGGGTCAAGGGAGAAAATTCAATAAAGGGGCATAGGTTAGGAAGGTGCAAAATATAGTTAGTCTTTCACAGCATGAGTATTGTGGAAGGGTTATACATAATGATACGCATGTGGCCTATGTTGAATTGCTTGACTTCTTAGGGAGGGTGGGTGGGAAGGGAAGAGGGGAGAGCATTTGGAAGTCAAAGTTTTAAAAACAAATGTTGAAAAACAAAAAAAAAAGTTTTTGCATGCAACTAGAAAATAAGATACACAGGCAATGGGGCGTAGAAATTTATCTTGCCCTACCAGAAAGGAAGGGAAAAGGGGATGGGAGGGGAGTGGGGTGACAGAAGGGAGGGCTGACTGGGGAACAGGGCAACCAGAATACATGCCATCTTGGAGTGTGGGGGAGGGTAGAAATGGGGAGAAAATTTGTAATTCAAACTCTTGTGAAAATCAATGCTGAAAACTATTAAAGAAAAAAAAGAAGGAAAAGCACTAATTGTGCAAAATTATGACTTAAAATTCAATGCTTTATGACAGATATGAATAGAAAAATCTTTGGATCTAGGAGTTTTAAAGAGCTCCAAAGTCTCTCCAAGTTCTAGTCTACATGGATATTCTTGTTTTTTTTTCCTCAAAGGAAGTCAGAATCTACAATGAAGGAATCGTTTCCTCAAGGGAAGTTGCGTGCATTTTTCTTAATAACTCTATATTACTGTATACATGCTACACATCCCATACAGTAACCAATATAAATATATAAGAAAAATATGTATGTTTTAATGAGGAAGCATGACAGAAATCAAAACTTGGTAGTTGTGTGATAAAATGTAGAAGTTCACAATTAAAAAGAAGGGAAAATGAGCATTCTTGCTCATTTAGAAAATTTCCAACTGAGGATTGTTGTCTTTAGGGAATGTATAGTTGGTTTTACATTTTTCTTTGGAGGTACTGAATCATGGCTGATGAAATACTTTTGGCTGTAAACTACCTGCTCCATCTGCTGAAAGAGCCCAGCATAGCTGGGCACTGATTTTTTTTTACACTGGTGCTTTGTGTTATTGAGGACTTTAATTATCTTTCTTTTTTCCAATGTAATAGAATTTGTTTCAGTTATTTTCCTTCTTTAGTCAGCCAAATTCTTCTTTTCTCCACAATGTCAATGTGTCATCATGACAAGGAGGTGAACCTGGGTTCTGAAGGCTCTGAGGGTATGAACCTGAGTTCTTCCAAGCTAGAAAAGCTTCAGGTAAGGTCCTGGAAATAAATTCTTCGTCTGTTATGCTGGAGTTAGTCTAACTACATTCAAGAAAGCTAAGCACCAGAGCACTGACCACCAAATGATGACTTTTGGGAGGTACAAAGGAAGTCACTGCAATCCATTAAACTGCCCACTCAGGCATAGAGTGGTTGTTAGCTGCATTTATGGACTCCTGTGAAATCATAGATCTTTTGATATATTGCATTATAAGATTTTTATCTTAGTTCCAGAAAGTGACTATACATGGGTGAGCCTAATCAATGGCCAAGGTGCCTTGCAACCCTGATTCAGTGACTATAACATCCCCAGGTATGGAAGAGAGAAGAGTTTTTTTCTGCTCCTTTTCCTTAGGGTGGATCTGTATGATGAAAATCATGAGATCCAAAAAGCATTTGGTTTGGTGTATTTGCTCATATGGACCCAGAGTATTTTGGCCAATTGTGAAAAAATGTTGATAAGATGACTGAATAGCAGAACAAATCTCCCATACCCCAAAGAGAAACCTCAACTTGCCATTTCAATGGTCACAGGACTTTAACTTCTTTTTCCCTGGACATAGCTTTATAGCTGAAAGGAGACAAAAATTAGCTGGCTACCTTTGGGAATTGTCCTTTTAGAGCCTTGCTAATTGACTGTAGACAAAAGTGGAAAGTACTTAAAGTTTATTCATAGAATTCCTTCTTTTCCATTTTTAATAAGGTAGATAATACATAAAAGGAAGCTAAAAAGGGGGCAGAGGAGGACAAGGTACCTGTATCAGGAGTAGGGCAGAAAAAGTCCAGAGAGGCAAGAGATGAGACCTGAGAGGAATAGCTGGCCTGGGCATTTTCCTTAAATTGGAGGTTCTGGCAGGAAGCAACCAATCAGAGGAAGGGAGGTACCACAGTGGTGGAGTGTACTTTCAGTGTAAGAAGTCCAGGGGTGTGGGTGAAGAGGCTGTTGTGGCATGGTGGAGAAAGTGCAGAGTCGGTCCTGAGAGGAATGAAGACGTGGCACTTGTGTGAATGTTTCAAGTGTGTTTCTTGTAAACAACATGCCACTGGATTCTGTTTTCTAATCCATTCTTCCCATCCATTTTATTGGTGAGTTCATCCCATTCACATTTATAGTTGTGATCATTAATCATGTATTTCCCTCTATTTTATTATCTTATGCTTTTCTGTCTCTGTTTTCTGCCCCGTCTTTATAAAGAAGAAAGGTATGGTTAGAGAAGCATGCTCAGAACTCATAGTCTAGGTGTGGTGCAGCCTGCTTTGGCTTTCCTGTTCTTCTCTTTCCTTCACCCAGAGCCCAGTCACACATTCTTATGTTTTCTTTTAAATTCCTCTTTCCAGTTCACTTTTCTTAGAATTTGTTTTTTACTAAGGGCTAATCCCTTCTTTAATCTGCCTTCCCTCTTACTCCCACCATCCCCTTTCCCTCCTGTTTCCCTTTAGAGTGAAATATATTCGTATGAGAATTTCTGACATGAATTACAGCTACAGTATCTATCCCTCAAGTATCTATATGAATAACCTTTTGCCATCAAGCATTTTTTTCTATGATGTTTCAAACACAAGTCACTAAGATGACTACACACTGCTCATTTTGACTTATCGGATTCATATCAAAAAATGTTAATTTTCACAAGCTAAGAAGAAATGTGACTTTAGAGTGAACGCCATGTTCTTTTGACTTGAAGCTACCATCATAGTGGGGGGTACTGATTATCTCAGTCCCTTGCTTGGCAAAGAAATTAATAATAATAGTACTTTAGCATTTATATAGTACTTCAAGGTTTGCAAAACACTTTACAAATATTATCTCATTTGATCCTCACAACACTAGGAGGCTGGTGCTGTTACTATCCCCATTTTACTGATGGTGAAACTAAGTCCAGTGACTTGTCCAGGGTGACACAGGTAGTAAGTGTCTGACACAGGATGTGAACTCAGCTCTTCCTAACTCCAAGTCAACCCTCTATCCACTGAGCCACCTAGAATGTTAGATTTGGGAGTGACTAAAGATAATCTAGTCTAGCCCTTCCATTGTATATAGATGAGAAAGAAGGCCCAAGAGAGGTGAAATGACTTTGTCTAAGTTTACATATCCATAAAGTGATTCCAGATCTACCAGCTCCACGTTACTGATCTCTCCAGGGCACACAATGCCTCTCTTTTGTTGGATCACTGAAAATAAATTGCATTCCATTTTTTATTAATCTGTGGGGTGGAGCATATCAGTCTTAAAGAATTGCTCTAATTGGGCACTAGTCAGGCACAGTTTTTTTCTAAACTCATGATACAGTTAAAAATCATTGTTTCATTCCTTGTTCATGCCTTAATGCTTGTTGGGTGTACATGCAGAGAGTTCTTGATTTTCACAATAACCGTAGAAAGCAGGCTGGATCCTTACCCACTACATGTTTCTCAGATTAAGAAAACTGAGTGCTGAAATGACTCATTTAAGGTCAGTTTGCTACTCTAGGTAGGTCTGGACCTACAGACCAAGTATTCTGTCTCCTAATTTAGTGCTCCCTTAGTCTATAATAATTTTCTTTAGAAATGGCTATTCTTTTCTCCTAAACAATGCACTAAACCCTCATTTAATTTTTTCCTTGTGGGGGGACATAGTTCTGTGCTTTCTTTAGCATGGAGAACTCCCAGTGATGAAACTTTCTCTGCCAACATTGATCAACATCTGTTCTGTAAATTTAGCTTTAGAGAGGTGCCCAGGGCACTGAGAAGTTAAGTGACCTGCAAGGAGTCACACAAAGCCAGTGTGCATGAGAGGCTACACTTGGAGGTTGGCTTGAGAGTGTTGGAGGTTGGCTTCTTTTCCATTATTGCTACCCTGCTAAATTTTTTGGTTGACAGGGTAAACCAGCAAATTCTTTTTTAGTCTTTTTTATTGAACACTTTAAAAACATATTAGCATAGATTTTTCCCTTAGTAAGACTCAATATGAAGAACTTAATTTAATATTTTATAGATATTCCAAAGGATGCATGATCTCTTCAGTGTGGGTTATTGTTGAGTCATGTCCAATTCTTTGTGACCCTATTTGGGGTTTTCTTTGCACAGACACTAGAGAGGTTTGCCATTTCCTTCTCCAGCTCATTTTACAGATGAGGAAACTGAGGCAAACAGAGTTACATGACTTACCCAGACTTACACAGATTCTAAGTGTCTGAGGCTGGATTTGAAGTCAGGTCTTCCTGATTCCAGGCCTGGTGCTCTATCCACTGCACCACCTCACTGCCTTTCAGTGTGGGTACTCTTCCCCAATGAGATAGTAATGCATCCACATTTTCTTGTGCTGTGCAATTCTTGTCCATATGTTCCCATAAATCTATCCCTAGGGTTCTACACTATGTACTAAAGATAGTCTTTTGGTTCTCTGTGACTGACCCATCACATTTCTAGTCATGTATTTCTCTGATGACACATATCCTTTATGCTTCTTCTTTATGCTTCTTCTGCGTAATTTTTAATTCTTCGTGTCCATGCCTACTCATGGTCACCCCATCCTTTAGTTCTTAGGAGACTGTAGTATAGCATGATTCGTGACTATACAATATTACTGGAAGAACACTGATATTAAAAAAGTGGGCCTATATTTCAAAGAGAAGCTTGGGATAATTAAAAGAACTATGTAAGATTACAAAGTCAATTTAGGCTGTTCTCCTTCTCGGCAATTGTGGGTCCCACTCTTTGCCCATTTGTAGTCTTTGTCTCAAATATGTGTACTGATAGAAAGGAGTGTATGGGATGTTCAAGAAGTACTAACACCTCTGGTGTGAGGGCTGCTGATACCTTTTCAGGGGCTGCTAATCCACTTTTTCTTTCTAAGGCACTCAACTCTCACCTGTGGCTCCAAAAAGCTGTAGCATACACAGTGGCTACAGTTCAGTAAACTGTCTTGGTATACGGTCTAAGCCAGGTTGAGGGTAACCAATGGGCCTCAAACCCACATACTCCAAGCATGTGAAGACCTCCCCTCTCCAGCCAAATAGGCAGATGAGAACAATTTGTTCCAATGATTTGTTCCATGAAGGTGGCTGAAGCAGAAGCTGCGGAGCGCTTAAAGCTTGGTCAGACATGAAAAATGCCAAGATCATCCACTGCATCCTAGGCCATGCTGACTTTTGTCTTGCCACTGAACTTTGATGACTCTGGAAAAGAGGGTAAAGCTGATGACTTTGTGTAGCTCTGCCTAACTTAAATCTGTGACATTTAAAAAGTTCAAGAGACATAATTTCTGGTTATTCAGTCATTTTATTAATAATTCCAGCATTTTAATAAAAAGAAGTCAGTGACATTCTCGAATGCCAAAGACCATCATGGCCACAGGCTCACACTTATATGCTCTTAGAAGAGGGGTGTTCCTGAGGGTGGAAATCAACTCTGATTGGCTAACAATTAATGTGAGGTAGACTTAACAAAGAAAAATGAGCTTACTCCAATGAGGGGCTGAGAGTGACATCATGTCACTCTTGGACAGAGAGACTATCCCTATATCCAGGCCACCCCCAGTCTTGGGCAATCTAGACAAAAGGATCTATCTCCACCCAGGCTTGATTGAGTGGAATTGACTGGAATTGAGTGGGATTAGAGATTCCTTGTAAGGTTGGGTGGGGTTTGACCAAGATTGAGGAGAGTTAATTTAGAGTCCTTCAAGAGACTGAACTTTGAAATGAGGACTATAGAAAAAGGGTGAACTCTGGATCTCCCCAAATCATTGGTTATTAATAACCATTTCTCTCAAATCCAATTCACCCATGAATCAAGACATCACCCACGGTGTCATTGGTCATCTTCAAAAATGAAGGACAAACAACAACAACTGATAGATAATCTTTATAGGTTGGATGTTTAATTGCATATCATATTCTGGAAAACCTACATTCTTCATCCATTTGGTTTTTCCTATATGGATAGTTAGGACAAATTCTCTTGAGTAATTATAATCTCACTTGAAAGGCTCTATAACATTTCTGGGCTTGATACAATCAGCATGATGTTTTTTGCAAACAGAAGCAATTGGAGGACCTCACCAACTATGGAGAATCTATCTTTTATGTGCATTTGGACATATCTTCATGCATGTTGAATATCTTCCACAAGAGTGAGAAATACCTTTTATGCACAAATATCACTTTTTATCCTCCTTTAATGATGGTGTCCTTGAACAAACTTATCTCTCTTGTTATATCTTTCAAGGAATCTTGCATGATTTTAACATATTGCATGGGAAAAGACCCATTAGGGTAGTATTTTGCTCTACTAAAAAATAGGCTTTTTATATTTAACAAAAAATAAGCACAGTGGGATCTTACATTCCCTGATCATTTCAGCCAATTGGGTGACTAAAATTCTAGTAGATTATAAAATATCATTAACTTGTTTCCTTCTCATAGCTTCATCATTGATGAGTGTACAGATTGTACTCTTTTTTAATGAAACTTTACATCTTAGTAATTTTGTGTTTGTTAAAAGAAAGAATGAGTGTATGCTTGATAAGGTAACTCTTCATATTCCTTTTTTGTCTTTAGACTTTTATTTTAATTTTTAATTTTAAGATGGTTTTTTCTTTTGATGGTCATTTAAAAATCATTTATTTATTTTTAGTTTTCAACATTCACACCCACAAGATTTTTGAGTTTCAAATTATCTCCCTCTCCTCCCCCCTCCCCAAGATGACATACAATCTGATATAGGCTCTACTTAAACACTCATATTGACCATACTTCCACATTAGTTATGAAAGAAGAATTAAAGCTAATGGGAGGAACCATGAGAAAGAAGAAACAAAAAAAAGAAAAAGAGAGCAAATAGTATGCTTCCATCTATATTCAGACTCCAAATTTCTTTCTCTGTATGTGGATAGTACTTTCCATCATGAGTTTTTTGGAGTTGTCTTAGATCCTTGCATTGTTGAGAAGAGCCAAGTCTATCAAAGTCAGTCATTGCACAATGTGGTTGTAACTGTGTACAATGTTCTTCTGGTTCTGCTCATTTCACTCAGCATCAGTTCATATAAGTCTTTCCAGGTTATTTCTTACAGCACAGTAGTATTCCATTACATTCATATACCACAACTTGTTCAGCCATTCCCCAATTGATGGACATCCCCTCAATTTCTAATTCTTTGCCACCACAAAAAGAGCTGCTATAAATATTTTTGTATATGTTGATCCTTCTCCTATTTTTATGATCTCTTTGGGATACAGTCCTAGAAGTGGTATTGCTGGGTTTTATAGTTTTATAGCCTTTTGGGCAAGAGTTCCAAATTGCTCTCCAGAATGGTTGGATCAGTTCACAACTCCACCAACAATGCATTAGTGTTCCAATTTTCCCACATCTTCTCCAGCATTTATCATTTTCCTGTTTTGTCATGTTAGCCAATCTGATATGTGTGATGTGATACCTCAGAGTTGTTTTGATTTACATTTCTCTAATCAATAGTGATTGAGAGCTTTTTTTTATATGACTATAGATAGCTTCAGTTTCTTCATTTGAAAACTGCCTGTTCATATCCTTTGACCACTTATAATTTGGGGAATGACGTGTATTCTTATAAATTTTACTCAGTTCTGTATGAATTTTAGGAATGAGGGCAGAGACACTGGTTGTAAAAATTCTTTCCCAATTTTCTGCTTCCTTATTAATCTTGGTTGTAGTGGCTTTGTTTATACAAAACCTTTTCAATTTAATGTAGTCAAAATTATTCATTTTGCATTTCATAATGTTCTCTATATCTTGTTTGGCCGTAAATTCTTCTGTTCTCCATAAACTTGACCAGTAAACTATTCTTTGCTCTCCCAGTTTGCTTATAGTATTGGCCTTTATATCTAAATCATGTACCTATTTTGACTTTATTTTGGTATACAGTGTAAGATGTATACCATCTATGCCTAGTGTCTGACATATTGTTTTCCAATTTTCCCAGCAGTTTTTGTCATAGAGTGAGTTCTCATCCCAGAAGCTGGAGTCTTTGGATTTATCAAACAGTAGGTTACTGTAGTCATTAATTACTGTGTCTTGTGTACCTAACCTATTCCACTGATCCACCACTAATTCTTAGCCAGCACCAAATTGTTTTGATGGTTGCTGCTTTATAATGCTATTTGAGACCTGGCATGGCTAGGCCACCTTCCCTTGCATTTCTTTTCATTAATTCTCTTAATATTCTGGACCTTTTGTTCTTCCAGATGAATCTTGTCATTATTTTTTCTAGCTCTATAAAATAATTTTTGGTAGTTTGATTGGTATGGCACTGAATAAGTAAATTAATTTAAGTAGAATTGTCATTTTAATTATGTTAGCTGGCCTACCCATGAGCAACTGATGCTTTTCCAATTATTTAAATTTGACTTTATTTGTGCGAAAAGTTTTGTAATTTTGTTCATATAGTTCCTGGGTTTGTTTTGGCAGGTAGACTTCCAAATTTTATAATGTCTACAGTAACTTTGAATGGAATTTCTCATTCTCTCTCTTGCTGTTAAGCTTTGTTAGTAATATATAGAAATGCTGATGATTTATGTGGGTTTGTTTTATATCCTGCAACTTTGCTAAAGTTGTTTATTATTTCAAGTAGTTTTTTACTTGATTCTCTAGTTCTTCATTCTCTTTACTCCTTGTTACACCATAATATTCCACTATATTTGTACAATTTTCAGTTATTTCTTTTTTGATTTTTAAAAATTAAAAATTCTATTTTTAATTCCAAATTATCTTCCTCACTCTACTCCTCCTCACACACCCTCCCATTGAGAAGCCAAGAAATATGAAGCCCATTATGTATATGAAATCATGCAAAACACATATCCATGTTCCAGAGGGGAAAAAAGTGAGAAAAAGAAAAATGGAAAAAATATGCCAGTATTTTGGAGGTGTATAGTATTTTTCATCATGAGACCTCTGGAGTTCAGGTAGATTATTGTCTTCATCAGAGTTGCCAAGTCTTTCAAAGTTGTTTATCTTGAAAATACTGCTGCACCTGTGTATGTTGTTCTTCTTATTATGTTCGTTTCACTTTGCATCAGTTCATACAAGTCTTCCTAGGTTTTTCTGAAATCACCTTCTTCATCATTTCTTACAGCAAAATAGTATTCCATTACATTATATCATAACTTGTTCTGCCATTCTCCAATTGAGCATCCTTTCCATTTCCAATTCTTTGCTGCCACAAAAAGAGCTACTATAAATATTTTTGTACATGTGGATCTTTTTCCTTTATCTTTGATTTCCTTGGGATGTAGACCTAGTGGCAATATTGCTGGGTCAAAGGGTAGGCATATATTAATAATTTTGGTCATAGTTCCAAATTGATTTCTTAAATAGTTGGACTAATTTACAGCTCCATCAGTAGTTAATCAGTACACTTATTTTCCCACATCTCCTCCAGCATCTGTTGGTTTCCTTTTGTCATCTTAGTCAATTTGATGAGTATGAATGAGGTGGTTCCTCAGAGTTGTTTTACTTTGCATTTCTATAAGCAATGGTGAGTTAGAGCATTTTTTCATATGACTATTGATACTTTTGAATTCTTTATCTGAAAACTGCCTGTTCATATCCTTTGACCATTTATCAATTGGGGAATGGCTCTTATTTTTATAAATTTGGCTCAGTTCTCTATATTTTTTTAGAAATGAGACCTTTATTAGAGAAACTTGCTGTGAAATTGTTTTCCCAGTTTGTACATATTATTATCATAACAATATTGTGTATATAGGAAAATCATACATGGGTTCATAGTTAACTGTCATTCTTTTGGTCACATTCCTTGAGTAGTAATAAGGCCCAATATGTTTTCTTTGCCTTTGGAATCTTCTTTTTGAGATATACATATTGAGGATGAGTTCTTCAATACCCTCAAAACTGTGTTGCTTTTAGCACATATCTACTCTGTGTATATTGTGTTCACCTTTGTTTTCTAGTACTAATTCTATTTTCTTCATTCAGTACATTTGGGACTATAATGATAGAACCAAATGTAATGACTCTGCTTTCTGTTGCATAAATTCCATGTAGATCTTTTCCATTTTTCATCTAATTTATGACCTCCTTTTAGTTTCATTATTAAATATCCTCAGGTTGATTTTGGTTAGTTGGATCTCTCTCCAAACTTTTTAAAAAAATGTTTTTTCCCCTCTCTATTGCTTCTTACTGTTATGTGAAGCAGTACTACTCATAATCTTCCACTATCCTTCTAAGTAAGATTTTACAAACAATTTTATAGTCTAAAAATTGGTGCTTTCCTTTGGATTCCATTTATCTCTACTTAACTATGCATCAAATACTTCATGGCTGATAAATAATTTCTAGTCTATATTTGTTTTCTAATTATGGAAGTTGATTTACATTTGTTAGACTTATTTAAGAAATGCTTATAATCAGTATTAATAGCTATTCCTCCATCCATTACCCATTTTCCAGATTAACAACTTATATAAATAGTTCAGGTTGGAGTTGTTTTTAGTTGTGTGCTTTATATTTTTCTTATTTTTGTTCATTCTAATTTTTGCTTTAACAATTTAATGACATGACTATATACAGTTGATAGTCAATTTGGTAATAACTTGCATATCTGTAATGAATGATTTCTTCTCTATTAAAATATAACAAAGTTAATTAAAAATGTTATTTGGTCCTAGCTATATCCATTATCTCTCAATTCTTTCCTGAAAGGAATTATTCATCATCTATAAATGTGAAGCTTTCTCATTTCTTCCTCCTAAATCATAGTTTCTGAAATATTTTTCATTGTTCTCCCCATGCTTATCTTTGTCAAATAGATAATATTTGTAAAGTACTTAGTATAGTACCTGGTGCATAGTAGGTGCTAGCTATATTCTCCTCTTTGTATTGAGATCATTATGTATCAAAGCACATTTGATTTAATTTGGAGGTTCTTATCTTACCTCTTCATCTTCTGCAACAGATTTTGGCAGGTAAATTCCAATTCTTTCATTACCATGAAAGAAGTTATCTTTTGCTAATACCTTTCATGAACAGTGCAAAAAGAGATGATCAAGTATCCCATATAATGATGGGGGGGCGGTTTGTAGTTTTTTAGTACAAAATTAAATCAATTTTATTAATCCTTCTGCTTGCCAATCCAAGAACAATCTCTGGGCCATCCTTCATTTAGGTACAACTGCTTTTTGTCTTTCAGTTTCAATTATAGAATGAATGTCAAGATAGATATTTTTTGATTTCTCCATTAATAGGTACAATTTTTGGTCATTGGACAAGGATCTCACATGTAGAGTATCAGCTTTTAAGTTAATATTTATATATCGCTGTGTTCTCTTTTCTGTCACTGTCGTAGTCATTGCAGCTGATTCATAAATGACTTGTGACTAGCCAGTTGTTTCCTGGATGTTGAGATATAGTCAATTTGATATTTCGTGATCTTTCTCAGTACTCATTATATCCAACACATTCTAACACTCTTCTTGAAGGAAATATTCATGGCTTGTTCAACACCTGTATTTCTCTCTGCATTAGACATTTCTTTCCTTGAAACTCTTCCTTTCCAGCAATACATCTTAAAAGTGTAGGACATAAGATGGAGTTTTATTGGGTGATGGAAGGGATGTTTTATTTTATAAGTCAATTCTCAGAATTATTCTATACATTACTGTTATGATGAGAGCAAGGAGATTTACTGGCCAATGAGTGACTAACCTTTAAAGCATGCATAGAAATTCTCTTCCTGTTAAATGTAAAAATATTAAATAGATAAAAGTAAAGACATTAACTCTGATTATCACATTTCTCTGATGTACACAACAAGAAAGCTAAAATACCAAAAACCATCTGAGCCAGTAAATACTTTATTATCTTGCCAAACAAAGAAACAATGCAGCTAACAGCAACACTTGCTTAGAGTATAAACATATTCGAAAAAAACTATGTAAGATGATGATGGAAAATTACAAGAAATAATAGATTCAAACATAGGGGTAAACAGTAGAAGGGATAACTGTTCTGCACTGGATTTCAAGTCAAAATCTCAGTTCAAATTCCAGCTTTGTGAATTATTACTTGAAATGCCTTGAGAAAGTTGCTTATCATCTCTGAGCCTCAGTTTCCTCATCTGTAAGAGGAGGAGATTGGATTAGATTATTTCTAAGATCCCTTCTAGCTCTTAATCCTATTAATCCAATTTGGCATGAGAAGCTAAGCCAGATCATCCCAATCAACCAAGCCAAAAATCTACAAGCACTAATTAAATACTTACTACGTGCCAGCTCCTATGTCAAGTACTAGGGATACAAAGAAAGGCAAAATAGTCCTTGCCCTGAAAGAGTTTACATTTTAATGGGGGAGATTTAATAAATATATATATATGTATATATATACACACACATATATGTATATGTGTGTATATTACATACATGTAATACTAATACATACACACACACACACACGCACACATATATATCTCAGTCAACCAGACTTAATAGCATTTAGAAATAGGTATTTACAAAGTAACATAGTAAGAAACTGTTGATATATTTTCCTGAACTATCTATGACCCATCCTCCTTTAAGTAAATGGTGAGTCCAGGAGAAAGTGGATTCAAGCCTAGAGACTACATGTGGAAAATGAGTAGCTCCTGGAAATCTTTTTCCTAGAGTCCTTAAAGATGTTCTCTTTAGGTAGGGTGGAGCTTTTCTGCTGGGATCCTTATAGAGACTTGAATCTACCTCTCCGCATTACATCTAGTCTGTCTTTGGCTCCCAGTGCAGACACTGCCCTCAGCTGTTGCTGACCTGGGGACACTAGTAGGACAGTAATAAAAAAGTCCCTCATTCTGGCCAAGGGGGCAAGGACTCAAGCAGGATACCAAGACAAAGGTGAAAACTAAGGCAGGAAGAACTCCTCTTATTCTCCCAATCAGTTCCTTTTCAGGAGATTAACTGGAAGACTTCCACCCTAAATGCTCAAGATGCTCAAATCTCTGAGTTCCAAATCAGTTTGCTATTTAGATGATCCACAGGGCATAACCAACACATCTGAACATTTCCTATGCGCTGTCGAATGACAGTTTATTCAGTGGCTTTTACAGACATCTAAATGGATCAGGCACTTTGTACATATTTAGTTGAAAGTCTGTGACAGTATGTGCAAGAACATACAAGATATGTACAGAATAGATGGAATGCAGCTGGGAAGACACTAACAGCCCAGAAGACTATAAAAGGTGTCCTGTAGGAGTGGTGTTTGAATTGAGTCTTGAAGGAAACTAGGAATTCTAAGGGGTAGAATTGCAAAGGGAAAGTATTCCAGGAATGAGAAATAGCTAGTGTAAAGGCATAGAGATAGGAGTAGTGCATGTGATGAAAAGTAAGTACACAGATGTAGTTTCTTTATAAATAGTAGAAAGAAATAAAGTTTAGAAGACCAGAAAGATAGGAAAGGCCCTGGTTAAGAACTTTAAATCCCAAACAAAAGATTTTAAATTTGACCAAGGAGGTAACAGAGAGCCAGTGGAGTTTATTGAGTAGGAGTAGAGTGACTCGTCTTTAGGAATATCACTTTGTAGAGGATTGATGGGAGCAGGGAGAAGCACAAGGCAGGGAGACTTGTTAGAAAGCTTATGCAGTAGTTCAGGTGAGAGAAAAAAAAAAGCCCAGACTCCACAGAGTCAGTGGAGAGCCGGGGACATATAAGAGAAAGATTATGAAATTGTACATGAAAACATTTGTATTGGTACAATAAAAATTGTGCTTAAATATTTGGATAGTTATCTCAAGGAGTTTAGCTGAGAAGGGGAGGAGAGATAAAGGACAATATGTAATGGTGATAGTAGGATCATCAAGTAAGGGTATTTTTTTAAGGATGGGAGAAATATGGGCATGTTTATAGGCAGTAGGGAAGGACCCAGTAGATAAAGAGAGATTGAAGAGTAAAGAAAGAATGAGGATGATAATGTGGACAATCTGGTAGAGGAGATGGGAGACGATAAGATCAAGGATACATGTGGAGACTGGCCTGGGTAATGTGGCAGGTGAAAGATGAAATGACTGAGGAAACAAAGGTTCAAGTTTCTGAGCATTTCTGTTTATTAAAGCAATGCGTGCCACTTGCATAACAAATCAGGACCAGGCCCCTTCCTCAGTTTAAAGCTGGACCCTGAATACAGGGGGAGACAGACTTTTATGCATTAAAAACAATCAGATAAGGCCAATTAATTAAAAGGAAACAATACAATGTTAGGTAATCTTATTTCTAATTGGATGAAAGAATAGGAACCTTCCAAGTTGGGAGGAGAGATCAAACAGGTGAAATTTCCTGGATTCACAAAAAGGGGTATTCTACTCTCTTCCTTCCCACCCCTGCCCACCCCTCCCCATCCCACCCCCTACCCCATCCCTGCTCTCCCCAGTATCTGTAAGCAATCAAAGGGACATGAAAACAATAAGCAATTGATCAGTTTGAGACCAGTTTTCAGATAACAAGCATATGGTTTTCTGGTTAGCATAACCTAGGTCCTTGGTTAAGCCTTCTAAGCAGCAGGTTACTTGAGGTGGTCTAGCTTCCCAGCCATGTAGAGCTAGGTTCAAACAATACAATAAGATTTTCTCCCAGTTCACATAATTGAATAACGTTTTCTCACGAGACAAAAATTGGACTAGACTTACAATCTAATAGAGAAGAAACTGAGTTAGCTTTAGAATTAACTCACAAGATAGAGTCAGTGTGGTTCACTCAATTCCCACAATCACTTGCTATCCTAATCTGCTCAATTCCCTCAATTTCTCCCTTTTGATTTAGGGGGGAGTGGGCAGCCCACTCCTCCCATAGATCACTCATCTATAAGCCAAATCTATATGTTTTTTCATATATTCATAATCAAAATTACATAAGTCAACTTATGTAGTCAAACTACTTAGAGGGCTCACAATGGACTAATTTTGAGGAGGGAGATTTACGTGTCACCACGGTGACTCAGAACTTAAACATAAACACCATGAAACGAAAAGCCAAAGCAGTACAATAATGAGCATCAATATTAACTAACATCGAGTCTCCTTGTAATCCACTCCAAATGTCCATTTAATCAACACATTTTGAGTCCCAGATTCCTATGAAGTCATTTGGTCCCTGGATATCTTCTCTTGTACATTGTAGAAGAGGCTTCATTCTCAGGACAACTATGAAGGGTCCTCTGCTTCTCTGGTTCCAAATCACTTGTAGGGGTTTCTGTATAGTTCTGATAAAATCTACTAGAAAATAAGGCATAATACAATTTAGTACAATCTCTAAAATTTGGTTCTCCAAGCCTGAAACTTCAGAGAATTTCAATTTTTATATATCTTGCTGTTTCTCTCTTTCCTAAGCCTGATATAAGAATCTGACATAAGAATCTTTATAACCTGATATAAGAATCTTTAAAAAAAATTCATGAGAGTCTAACTTGTAAAATGAATTCTTCTGCCTTTTAAAATTATCAAATACTTAAGAAATGGGAAAATAATTGCACTTTCCAATTATTAATACAATTTTAAAATGTAAAATCCTTAATCTACTTTTGAGAATTTATTCCAAAACATACTCAAAGCTTGAATTTTCATGCTAGATACATTTGGAAGGCAATCATACATGCACATAGTTCTTAGATAAAACAATCTAATCCTATTCCTTTCTCAAAACTTACTACTCCATTTAATTGGAAACTTTTACATTATATCTTTGTCTTAATACTTTGCCTAATCCCCCCTTTAGGAGGATATCATCTCTATATTATAATTTGATCACAATGAAAATTGTAAGATTTTTCATTCTTGCATTCTATTATAGTAACCCAGAGATGTTCCAGCATCAATCTATTAATTCATAGATTTAGTATTGTACTTACAAAACTTCTACTGTTCACCTGCACTGATTATAGAAATTTACTATGAAAAGAAAAGGAAAGATATAGTTATAAAAATGTAAAGACTTGTTCCCTCAAGGGCACAGACGGACTTGACATATATCGTAACAGGAAAAACAAACCCCCTTAACTCCATTTGATTCCAGGCATGAGTCATATCTGGCAGCCAATTGTCACAGGATATCAAAAGTCAGGTTTAGGATTAGCCAGGTGGGGAAATTTCCCATTCAGAGGAAACAGCACAATGTAGAAACTGAATCAAGGGGATCCTAACTTTGGCTAATGCCAAGGTTGTCCCCAAAACTTTTCCCAGGTACAGACATCCATCTTTAGCAGTTCTCAGTCTGCAGTACACATAATTTTTTGCTATTGGCTTCATGATAATTCAGACAATCATCCCTATAATCAATACTCAAAACAATAGTAAATTACAGGCCAAGAGTTTTTACCTCAAATAGCAAAATGTCACTAACCACAACTTAGGGCTTGAATATTATTAAGTTATCATGTTTTCCTAATAGCTACATTTCACTTTTCCTTCACTTATAAATTAAAACTAACCACATACAGGGGTTTTAGACATACAGCAAACACATGATAGTTGACTCATATTAATGCACTGAAGTTACATCTTTAAACCAACCCACACATTTTCATAATTTTTATAAGTGATAGCCAAAATTTTAAAGTTAAAACTTACTATTATAGCAAATATTATTATTATCTTTTTCAAACAAAATATACCACATTAAATATGTAATAGGTTCCAAATATCTATTTCATCACATTCTTTTAAAGAATCATTTGATAATCCAGCAGTGTCTAGATGAAAAAAAGTTATTTTCCTAATAGCATTTCTGATGCAATTATTTCACATATTTCACAATATATGAGAATTTAGAAATACAATAGCATACACAAATATCATGTATTTAAAACATGAAACAAAACTTATGACCAGTCAGATGACATCAATTCAGCTGATTGCACTTCCAAATAATCCCATATAAAAAATCCTCCATTTTATCATCTTCAGCATTTTATACTAATCACATCTAAAGCCCAGAATAGATTTATCAAATATGGATTAATTACATTCAATTAACAAAATAATAATGCTAACAATAGTTAACATTTATATAGTGTTTGCCCTATGCCAGTTACTGTGCTAAGACTTTCACAATCATTATATCATTTTGATCTTCACAAGAACCCTGGGAGGTGAGTACCTTTCTTATTTTCCTCTTTATAGATCAGAACTGAGGAAAAGAGAGACAAGATAACTTGCTTAAGATTATATAGCTACTAAATTCTTGAGACCAGAATGTTACTCAAGTTTCCCTGCATCTTTCCAGCATTTTCCCCCTAACACTTTATTTGGGAACCTGATCTGAGATTAAGGGGGTTAAAAGAGTCAGGGCAAGAGGGTCTCTGAGTTGGGAGATTCGCATAGGAACTCTTAACTGGGGTGGGAGTCAGAGGTGAATCTCTGAGTTCAGATGGGAGGAATTAGAGTCCCTGATTTCAAGCAATCTTTTCTCTTAAACAAATGCTAAGGACATTTAGTGATAAAAACTTCCTTTTTGGAGTCTTTAGTAACTGTGGTTGTAGAAGAAGTTGGATTTCATATATCCATGGGCTTATTTCCCAGGATTATGACTGTGAGGGCTAGGCTGGATGAAGGACCAATGAGTAGTCTTGGTGGTGCTGCTCCTAGGGTTCATGGATTTATCTGTCCATAGATGGCAATTAGTTAGCAATTTGTCTTGATGGTGGAAAGTAAGGTGATCCCCTCCTCCACATTGATCTCTCCCAAGGATAATGGTTGAGGGTCCTAGGCTTCAAGGACTGGTAGTCTTGGGGGAAGGGTACAGCTATTCCCAAAGCTCTCGAGTTCAAGGTCCTGGGCTATCTCCCTCAGAGTATAAGGGGAAATGGTGGTAGTAGTTTGATTTGCTTGAGATATACTATTTCCTCTTTCTCCTACAGGGTACTTTACTGCTTCAGCTAAATTAGCTTGCCTGCCCTATAGGTAGCAGTTAGTTTGCTGTTCTTGGAGATGCCTGATCCCTTCACCGCAGGAATTGCTTTCTGGGATGATGGCTGCAGGGGCTGGGTTGGAAGAAGGACCACTGTACAATGCCATTTTTGAAAACTTGCTATTCTCATGCTTTCATCAAAATACTATCAATAGATAATTTCTGTGCAGATTATTTTCACAAATATTTTGTAGAGATGAGAAAATAGGCATATAATCTGTTGTTACTTATATTTTGATAGCCTTTGAAGATAATAATGACATCATTTTCCCAAGCATTTGGTAGTTTCTTCTCTTTTGGTTATCTTGGGAATCAATCCCCCGTGCTTTCAAAATTGTGTCACCTCCAGCACAGACCTTTTCTGTGTATACTTGGTTTAGTACAACTTTTTATCCATATTTTAAAAATGCTTTTTCTACTTCTTCATGTAGCAGATTAGCGGCTATGATAGCAGAATTCAAATATGGTCACTTCAATACCATTGAAGCGGGAAAAGTTTGTTTAAGAAATCTTTTCAGATCTTTTCTATTTTTGGTTTGTTTATTGGACTGCTTTCCAGTTTTATGCTTGTTCTCTCCTGGGATAATCTGACTTAATTTAATCTTTTGTCCAGTTTCCTCTAAGAATGCTTTCTTACCGCACTAATTCCTGCAGATAAATATTCACATTTACAACACAGGTAAATTGAATAAATTCACTTTACTGAAGGAAGATTTCTTAAAATCCAACTCCTCTTAAATATGATTTGATTTATGGAAATTTGATTTTCACACACATTTTCAGGAACACATTGACATGATAAAGACAGGCATAACTGTAGTGGAGAATTACAAAGTTTGTTGCAAAATTGGAGGTGGTAGTAAGTAACACAGTTGTCCACTAGGTGGCAATGCTATATAATTGGTGCCAAAATTACTGATGACTCTTAACTAGACAGCAAGAATTTTTCATGTTTATTTTCTTTTTTTCTCCATTGAAGAAGATGTAAATTGTGGGAAAGAAACATTCATGAGTTAAAGAATAACCTCAGATTAATTCAAGAGATATAGCTCTTTATGCCAGATAAAATGAAATTGGCCTACAAAAATATTTGAGGGGGCCAAAGAATAAGACCTAAAGCTCTATACTAGTATTTTATCTTAGCATGAAGGTGACCCTGGGTTCTTTAAGGGTATGCCAGCTGAATGCAAAATCTGGAAAATCTTACCAAAATGATAAGACTTTGGGTATGGGCTGAGTGATGTCCTATGTGCTTGTCATTAGAAGATCTGCCCAGCTATATTCAGAGAAGCCAAACTAGAAGTTTAGCTACCAGTGACATGACTGACTTTTATTCCCCTTCAGTTACAGAAATGTATAAATTTACATCTATTAAGACATATAGCAAAAGGGGAACCAAGATGGCAGAGTACATGCCAGGACCCAGCTGAACTCTCCCAACATTCTCCTCTAAACAACTTATGTCTCCCCATGATTCTCTGAATTAATCATATTTGTTGTTCTTTATGGTAGAAGCCACCATGTTCATATACCACAATTTGTCCATCCATTCTCTAATTAGTTGGAACCTTTGTTTCTAGGTTTTTTGTTTTGTTTCGTTGCTTCAAAAGTGCTGTGATGGATATTTTGATACATATAAGACCTTTCTATTACTGAGCTTCTTGGAGAATGTAGCAGGGAGTAGGGCTACTCAGACAAGTATAAACAAGTTAGTAATTTTTCCTGTATAGTTCTACTCTATTTCCAAAGTGATTTGGATTAATTCGCAGTATATAATTAACCAGCGAGTATTTATTAAGCATTTACTATATGCCAGGCACTGTGCTAAGGCACTAGGAATTCAAAGGAAAAAAAATGAGACGGTATCTTCTATTAAGAATCTTACACTCTACTGGGGGAGATGATAGGTAAATACATTTGCGTACCGTACATCAAATCTGTACATAATGACTTCAAGACAGCTTTGTGAAGTCAGGAACTAGCAACTGGAGGCACTAGGAAAGGTTTCATGTAGAAGATGGCGCTTGAGTTGAATCTTAAAAGAAATGAAGACTTCTAAGAGGTGCATATCCAAAAATGTCCAAAATATTGAAGGAGTGTATTCTAGACATGGGGGACAGCCAGTGCAATGAAGACTGAAATTAGGTGAGGAAGAACAAGGAGGTCAGTATGCACAGATCATAGATTGTATGGAAGGGTGTAATATATAAGAAGACCAGATAGAGTAGAAAGTGATAAGAGATTTATGAAATGATTTTAAAACCAAACAGAAGCTTATTCAATAAAGGGAAAGAGTGACATAGTCAGACTTCCTACAACATCAATCATTTCCATTTATTTTTACTGTTTTTGCCAAGTTGGATAATATGATTTCATATCATATCTTGGTTAGTACAGTTAAAATTTCTCTTATTATAAATTATTTGGAACTTTTTTGTTGATAGATTATATTTCTTCTTATGAAAACTGTCACAATCTTTGACCACAGACTTGGAATTTACAATTGTTAGAGATAATTGATATAAATACATACGCACATGTTTACCAGTAGCTAGTTTCTCTTTTCACTGTAGAAACATTTATTTCCTTTGTGCCAATACATTTAAAGTTTATATGATTTAAAATTTTCATCTTTTGTAATGCTCTATAGCTTGTGTCTAGTTATAAATTCTCTCCCAATGATAAATATACCTCCTTCCAATAACCTCTATTTTTTATGTGCCCTTTAATATTAAGATCACTTACCCTTTTGGAGTTTATTGTGATACATGGCATAAGTATTAGTGTAAACATATTTTCTACTAAAACTCTTTCCAGTTTTCCTAGAAATTTTTTCTTCAATGGGGAAGATTTTCCTCTAGTTAGATGTTCTTGGGTTTCGTTAGCATTGAGCAATTCTAGTGGAAGCAGAAAGCTAGATGCTTCAGGTTCCTTTCCCTTGCGTGGAAGAGTCAAGGCAAAACTCTGAAGGAGAGGGGATAGTTAACGGCAGCTATTCTTGTCCCTTTTTCAGAGGAAGGGAACAAAGGAAGAGATCTCACCAGTCCTCAATCTCAGTCCAAGGCAGCCTTTTCTTTCAGGTGTCACTTTAGTCTGATAAACACAACAAACAGCTCTATTGCTAGTAGCAGCAACAGGGGTAGCACCTCATCGTAGTCGCTCAAGAGAGGATAGTTAGCAAAAAATGCCAAGACCCTACAGCACCCATTCACATGTTCCAAAGATGGAAGGCAAACTCCTAACTCTCCCTGAAAACCCAGCTCCACTCTTTCCTACACTTTCTCTTAGAAATCCCCAAAACCATCACAAAGAGCCTTTCCCAGAAATCTCAATTCCCAAATGTCAGTACCTAGTGGATTTAGGAGACATATCTCCATAGCAACACAGGTTACAATTACAAAATTTTCTCTCATTGAAATCCTTCAAGGCCTAACTCAGATTATACTTTCTCAATAAGGTCTTACCTGATCTTCTTCCTCTTCTCTTTAGCCCATTTCCCAATACTCTTAGTCCTCAAATTTTCTTAGAGTATCTTATCCATATCACATCCTACCTTGTATCATAATTATTTGGTTAAACATTATATCCTTCTATTAGACTGTAATCTCCTTAAGGGCTAGGGCTGAAATGGTTTTCTATTCCTAGGGACTAAAACAGGCTACTTAGTGAAAGCTTGTGGAATGGGATAGAATAGAATAGAATTGATTGATTTTTTCCTGATTAAATTGACTAGTTAATTCAGTTAAGTTGTTTGTGTAAGCAAAAGATAAAAAAAGTGTGACAAAGTGTGTTTTATTTTCTTCTCCCTTCCACATACAATATATGTCGCATATTGGTTACCTATTATAGTTAGCTTTAGATTGTGGATTTATTTGCGTTTGTTTGTTTGTTTTTTTCTTTTCTGGTTTGCTTTGCCATGATTTTCTTAGTTTAGTCAACTTGGGTTGTCTGACTTAAATCTCATACCTCTTTGGAGCCTAGAACAGTTTATGTCTACTGGCTGGCTATCTATATTAGTACCTACTATTAGTAGCAGCAATATCAGTGTGGTGGAAATTAGAGGGCTACTAAGGGTATTGAAATTCATGTCAAACCTAATCCTTGTCCAGGTCTTCTAGCAAGTTGGGCTACTTTGCTTTTCTGTAGTTCACTTAGCCTGGAGAAGGAAAAGGCAAACCACTCCAGTATCTTTGCCAAGAAAAACCCAAATGTGGTCACAAAGAGTTGGACACACTGAAAATGACTGAACAAGTTCATTTAGTCACCCAAAGTGTGAACAGCCAAGAATGACAAGGGGAGAAAAATGTCCTCTGGGTATTTAAAAGAAACATCACAAAATCTACACATGAAATCTCATGTAAGAGAGCTCGAAGAAAGAGAATCACTCCAATCTTTACTTAGTTTAAGTAAACTCTTAGTTTAGACATAGCTCTAAGAGCTTGTTCACCTGGGTGTAGATAAACCCTAAGAAGCAGATACAAAAACTCAAAAAGCACAGCGATCTGGGGCCATCATGGAGAATCAAACAGCTCCACTTACCACAAGGATAATTTTATCACTGCAGCATCTGAGTGCCCCATTTGGGAACAAGCAAACTTTTGCAACTGATATTCAACAATGGACCACATTTTTATTCTCTTATAATTAACTGAAAGATATAATGGATATAAGATCCCACTGTGCTTATTGTTTGTTGATTACACAAAAGCATTTGAGAAAAGCAAGGCATCTCCCATCCATACATTGAGATCACCTTGGAAGATGCCACAACAGAAATAACTCTATCCACTGATTCTCTGATAATAAATACCAGCCTAGGCATAAACCAGGGTGATGTATGATTGCCAAAGGAATTTGCTATTGTGCTAGAAGAGATCAAGATCAGAAATATGTTGAGGATGGTTTCCTGGAAGATGAAATAAAGTGAGGCCCTTCAGATGTTTGCTGATGACATGAAGCCCCAGGACATTGCAGAATCTCCTAGAATAGATCTGTAATTACTCAAAGGAATTTAACCTGTCCATCCATGCAAGAAAGACCAAGGGATAAAGAATGTCTACTGTTTAGATTCCAACATACAGACTGGATTGCTTTTGGGAAATTGCAAAGGTCTTTTACTGGCCACAAGTTTTCCACGAAAGCAAAGGTCCGTATTTTCAATAGTAACATTCTACTGGTGTTGCTTTATGACAATGAGACATAAAACACCACTGTCTCCAGGGAAGCTTAGAGCAGGAGAGGCATATGGCAAGTATAAGCAAGCCACAACAACAACAGCAGCAACAACCAGCACCTGTATAGCACTTTAAGATTTGCAAAGTACCTTATACATATTATCTCATTTCATTCTCACAACCTTGGCAGGTAGGTGCTATTATTATCCCCATTTTGCAGATAAAGAAACTGAGGCAAACAGAGGTTAAGTGACTTGCCCAGGGTCACCTGGCTAGTAAATATTTGAGGCTGAATTTGAATTCAGGTCTTCCTGATTCCAGAGTGAGCACTCTATCCACTGTGTCATCTAGGTGCATCACAGGAACTTTGAAGAACAGGAGTAAAGGATATCATCAAGGAATTACATGACAGGAAAAGCAGATGAGTTGGCCATATGGCAAGAGTAAGGGATGCCAGGTAAACAGATAGAGTGCCCCACTGGTGCCCTTGAAATGTCAAAAGAAAGCCAGAAACACTTCTAGCAGGCTGGGCAGACCCTCTGTGGCATACTGTTGGGAGTATCTGGACTGGAGTCTCATAATATGGAGATGATCAGGCATAGATGGGCTGTGATCTGCACTGTTGTAGGGAAATCCCAAATCAAGATTATAGATCCAGTTGAACATTTGAGTATGTAATGATTAATGATTTTAGTAATGATTCCGAATCACCACAAAGAGTTAAATTCTGAAGGATTCATCAATAACATTTTGGGCTTTGGGTTATGAATATATTTGGCCATGGCGATTCATGAAATTGTCTACCACAGTATGAAAGGGTACAAATCTGTGTTGGTAGAAGTTTGACCCACATCTATGAAATAAAAGGCCTTTGGAAGCTCTAAAATATCTTTGAGGCAGGGAAGTATGGGATGCATTTTTAAAAGATTCTGATTAAAAAGGAGTTTACCATGTTTTATTATAACAACAAAAAAATCCAATTATCCAAAAAATCAAAAATAAAACATTTTTGTACAACATAAAATGTGATGATAGCAATTCATTAAGGAAGAAAAAAGTCACAGAAATACAGAGACATTTCACTCAGTTCTCTTTCCTTCGAACTTGACCACTGAATCTCCCTTTGGTAAGCCAAATAAGACATTTTCTTCCTTAAAAATCAAAGGATTGAATTCATTAGGCTGCCAAATAATTTACTGTACACCCTACTCTAGGTACCATATTCTACATCTCTGCTAAATATAATTCAACCTAAAAAGCGTTATTCATTTTTATTTGCATTTATTACTTAATTTTTACTATTAATTATAGTGGCTAAACTTTGGCGACAGGTCAACATATTTCTGAGGGACCTTCAATTTATCAAGTATTGCGTCTCTTTGATTGTTTTGGAACCTCTCCTGATACCTGTGGACTTAGTTCAAGGCCACTCTTGTAACTGTCCAGCAGATGATGCTTTTTTTTAGGTCCTGATAGAACAAGTGGTAAATTGTTTGCTTTGGCCATTTAAGTTCAGGTTAATGTATCTGTGTTCTCCTGTATATAAAAACTTATGCTAAGGTCTATGTTCAACATATCCTTACTCATTTGAACAGGTTCTCCATCTGCTCAGAAGTTCCCTCTAGGATTTCAAAATGTTGACAATATCTTTAATCTGGGGCATTGTTGTGGCAGCATGCTGTTGCTTGTGGCTTATTATTGGAATAAGGAGGAGGTAAGCAATGTGTTTTACATGACATTTGAGTTCATTTCATTTGAGACTGGTCTATATTTGATATCATATCATGTTTACTTTTGTGCTTAAACACAGTAATGTTTTCTAGCATTTGTTCATTTTACTTATTTTTTTTTGGAGGGGGGAAGGCAGGGCAATTGGGGTTAAGTGACTTACCCAAGTAAGTGTGTCAAGTGTCTGAGGCTGGATTTGAACTCAGGTCCTCCTGACTCCAGGGCCGGTGCTCTATTTACTGCACCACCTAACTGCCTCTTTTGTTTTGCTTTGTTTTTTTTGTTTCATTTTGTTTTTTGTTCATTTTAAAGGCCTTTTTAGTAGCCTTTAAAAAAACATAGATTTTCTCTGGGCAATCTTCATAGTCTTTGGAGTGATCTTAATAAGGTGAGAATTCCATTTTAATAATAGGCATGTTCAATGCAGGTGATGGAAAAACAAAAGATATCAATAAAAATGAAAAAAACATATGCACACATACATAGGTCATAAGAACATATAAAACCAGCATGGTGTAGTGGATAAAGGGCCAAAGTTGGAGTCAAGAAGATCTGGGTTCAAATCCTGACTCTAACACATACTAGATGTATGATGTAGGGACAAGTTATTTATCTGTTTGGGTCCCAGGCAATTCTCTAAGACTACAAATTATAGATTATCTGCTGATCTGAACTGGTGGAGGGGGTTTCCAGAATGGTAGTAGTTCTCTACACTGAAAAAAATCACAGATCTGGGTCACAGACCCACATGTACAGCTATATTTAAATATACATTTACATAGATGTTAAGTGCATTGGGTAGACCTTCACAGAATGTCAGTTTTTTATTCCAGAGTTTCTTTTGGTGATAAGAAGAAACCAGCAATATGGTAGCAATTTGGTTGGGATGCAGTGCCAATGGTGGAAGTCATCTTTGAAGAATCAAAGAGGGAAAGTTTTTTTCCCCCTCTATGGTCATAACTATGTGACTAGTGATTAATAAGCATTTATTAAATGACTATTGTGTGCCAGGCACTGTGCTAGGTGATAGAGGTACAAATACTGAAACAACCACTCATCACAAGGAGTTTATATTCCAATGAGGGAGATAACAAGGACAAAAATAAGCATATACAGAATAAATAGAGATGCAAAATACAAGGAAGTTTGGGGTAGAAGGTACTAGCAGTTCAGGGGATCAGGAAAGGCTTCTTCTAGAATGTGGTGTTTGAGATGCAGACTGAAGGGAGAGAAGGATTCTATGGAGTAGAAGTGAGGAGACAGTTCATTCCAGGTTCAGGGTGCAAAGGCATAGAGCTGGAGCTGGAGCACAGAGATGGAGATGGAATACTGTGGGTGAGGAATAGGGAGAAGACCAGTTCCCAGAGTACAGATAGGGGAGTGACTACACTTGACAGATTTGAACAAGGTCATGCAAACTTAAAAAATTGAATAGAGCTGTTTATATTTGATTGTAGAGGTCATAAGAAGCCATTGGAATTGACTGAATAGGGGTGTGACATAATCAGATCTATATTTAAGGACAATCACTTTGCCAGCAGTGTAGAAGATGGACGTGATGAGAGACTTGAGGTAGGGGGGGCTATTAGAAGGCTATTAAAATAATCTAGGCAAGAGATGATGAGAGCCTGAAATAAAGAGCTAATTGTGTATAGTAGAGAGAAAGGGTAAGATGCAAGACATGTTGTGGAGGAAGAAACGGAAGATTTGGCAACTGATTGGATGTGTGGGGAGAAGAAGAGTTGAGGAGGAGAAGATGATACTAAGGTTACGAATCTGGAAAGCTGGAAGAGTGGTGTTACCTTTGACAGAAACAGGGAAGCTTGGAAGAAAGCTGGATGGGGGCGGGGAAAGATAATTAGTTCAACTTTATACATGTTGAGTTTGAGTTGTCTCCAGAACATCAAGTTCAAAATGTTTAGCAGTCCATTGTAAAATGAGATTAAGGTCATGGGAGGGGGTGGGGCTGGATATATGGCAGTCATTAACACCAAGATGATAATTAAACTGATGAAAGCTGATGAGGTCACTTAGAGAGAATGAATATGATATATTAGGTCAAATAAATATTTTTATAAAAGAATAGTGCCTGATTTACATAGGTCTCCAAGCAGATCTTGGGGAAGTCTATACTGAGTTTTATTTTCTGGAAAAACCTAATTGACCAAGCTCATCCTCTCTGGTATATATTTTTCTATTGCAGACGTATAGGAGAGCCACCTCTGGACAATGGGTTAATTCCATATGTAGGATGTGCTTTGCAGTTTGGCGCCAATCCACTTGAATTCCTTAGGACAAATAAAAGGAAATATGGTCATATTTTTACGTGCAAACTAATGGGAAAATATGTGCATTTTATTACCAATCCTTTGTCATACAATGCAGTAATGCGGCATGGAAAATACTTTGACTGGAAAAAATTTAATTTTGCCACCTCTGCAAAGGTATCAGTTTTTTAAACTTTGTTTCAATTTAGCTTTCCATCACATTATTCCTTACATACATCCATTTGTCTGTCTGACTGCTATTCTACCCTTAATCACTAAGGTCCTTTCTTAGGTGTCATCCTAACATTAAGGGAACTCTGGGTTCTAAAAAGGTTAAGTCAGCAAAGTAGAAACTTTGGCAGGAGACATCAAGCTGGAAAGTCTTTGAGAAGAAACCTGGAAATACATTGAATTCCCATAATCTGAGGACCAACCTAGCTAAATTTGGAAAGGCTTCTCAGACTCAGGCTACCTACCAGTGATAATTTTTAAAACCTTTTCCTGGCCATAGTGGTTTGCAAAGATGGTACAATGGAAGACTTGGGTTCAAAATCCACTTCTGACATTCACTAGATTTATGACCATGATCAAGTCACTTAACTTCTCTCAATCTCATTTTACTCATCTGTAAAATGGGGGACAAATACCTATCTACATTGCCAGATTGTTTTGAAACTCAAGTGTGATCATGTGATCAAAGTGCTTTGAAAACTTTATCACAGAGCTTAAAATTCATTAATGAAGGGATTGCCATCTATTGGGTGTAGGAATGTCCTCATTGATGAAATCTTTGGAATTATTGAAATACCATATGTTAAAATATTTCTAAAATCCCTTCCAGTTCCTTCACTCTGCCACTAAGTTTTTAAGCTTCAAAGTAGGAGTAATTGTAATCTTCCTTAACCGTATCACTGATCGCTCCGACACTGATCCTATGATTCTGCCAATGTGGGTATTCTGTCCACAGACACATACCTAAACCCTTTCATCCCTTCATGTACTGTGTAATTTTTATTGATATTTCCTTCACTTATAAGGGGATGCCAGTGTCATGCCAGTGTTTCAGGGTCGTTGGGTTTTTTGGCCATGATAATACTGAGATGATGAATTACGTGACATCTTCATACTTAATGTAGTGCTTAAAGGCTTTATAAAGCACTTTTTCCCATTTTATAAATCAGAGAAATCTGAAGTTCAGAGGGATTGTGACTCCACGGTCTCAAATTAAAACAACAATAAGTATTTAATAGCTTAAAGTGCAAAACAAGTGTTTAAATTTGCTTAAAAGTTTGTAAAGCACTTTATAAATATTAACTTATTTGGTACTCACTACAGCCCTGGGAGGTAGGTGCTATTTTTATCACTCGAATTTTACAGATGGAAAAACTGAGGCAGAGAGTGGTTAAGGAACTTGCCCAGGAGCTGCACAGTTAGTAAATGTGTGGCATCAGATTTGAATTCAGTTCTTACTGACTCCACAACAAGTGCTTGGTCGACTGCCTCACCTAGCTTCCTCAGAGTCTAAATTCCAACCCAAGTCTTTTGGCTATGTATCTAATACCCTTTCTATAATATCATGATGCTTATAAATAATGGGTCAGGCATTACCCTAGCCAGAAAGTAAATTGAAGGTAAATTGTCTTACACACAAAAGGAAAAAAATGTAATCTTTTAAAAAATTTCTAAGGCACATGATAGCTAATTTTAAAAAACCGACAACTTAAATACAAGTTTACTGAATGTCTACTAAGTACACGGCACTTAGGGGGCTATGGGAGATATAAGGAAGCAACCCTGCCTTTAAAGGAGCTTAAAATCTAGTTGAAGCCAAAAGACACATACACATAAGAGAATAACTAACAATAGAAGGCAGCGTATGCCAAGTTCCAAATGTTTTAAAGTTTTATTTAGAGAAGGTAAAGCTGCAAATAAATTCAACAAGCATCTAAAAGCACTCTCTAATGTCGCAGGCACTGTCCTTAGTGCTGAGGATACATAGGTAAAAATAAAACTCACTCAACTCTTTTACATTCTACCGGGAGAAATACAGATAAGTAAATGCAAAATATAATGCAGCAAATTCAAAGCAATTTGGCAAGATGAAGACAGAAACTAAGAATAGTAACTAAGAACAATAAGTACAGAGGCATAGGGATGGTATCCAAAGGAATGGGAAATCAACAAGGACACCAGCATAAAGCACGTCTGAGAAGCAGCAGATAAACCAGTATAGCTCTAGTAGAGTGTGTGTTGCACAAAGTACAAGAAATAAAGTTGTAAAGGTAAGGCCTTTTGAATAGTAATTTATTAAATTCTAATCAAAATTATAATTTACAAATTCTACGACTTACACAAAATATATGACCTTGCATGTTCAGGAATAATTTACTTTCATAAAAGAATCAATTTGACTATAGAATATTTGGGGGTTCTTCATTTAAAAACTTCCCTTCTTCAAGTTATTTGTAACTTTTGAAACTTAATGCTTTTCATGCTTTGTGTGTAAAACACCTATGGCTATCATTTCTGTTGTAATTTATTCATTGACATTATGTTAGATCTTCATTTTCTCACACATATTCTGTTTGATGACAGGTATTTGGGCATGGAAGCATTGATCCCAATGATGGAAATACTACTGAAAATATACATGAGACTTTAATTAAAACTTTGCAGGGGGATGCCTTGAATTCCCTCACTGAAGCCATGATGGAAAATCTCCAGTATATAATGAGGCCACCAGTTCTTTCCAAAACAAATCCTAACAGCTGGGTGACAGAGGGCATGTACTCCTTCTGCTACAGAGTGATGTTTGAGGCTGGTTATCTGACTCTCTTTGGCAAAGATCTTACAAGGCAAGAAGCACAGAGAGCATTCATCCTAAATAGCCTTAATAACTTCAAGCAATTTGACAAGATCTTCCCAGCCTTGGTAGCAGGGCTTCCAATTCACGTGTTTAAGAGTGCTCACAATGCAAGAGAGAAATTGGCTGAATCCCTGAAGCATGAAAATCTACAGAAGAGAGATAATATCTCAGAACTGATCACTACCCGCATGTTCTTGAATGACACTCTCTCAACCTTTGATGACATGGAGAAGGCAAAAACTCACCTGGCTTTACTTTGGGCAGCTCAGGCTAATACACTCCCTGCCACTTTCTGGTGCTTATTTCACACAATTAGGTAAAATAACATCATTATTGCAGAAAGAAGGAAATTGACCTTTTCAACAGCTAGCCTGAGTTCTAGAACTCAGAGTTCTTGTCATGTCATCAGACAGGGATTGAGAGCCTTAAGCTAAATAGGAGTGCCTGCAGTAAGTCTATGATCCATTCTATAGCAGCTGCCAAAAATATGACTTACTCTTTCAGCCAGGTGCTGAGGTCATGTTTCATTTTCCCTCCTCAAATGTCCATTGTGATCTTTTCATTCATTCTGATAATTTTCATAACTCTTGATCAATCAGCATCCTTCAGTCAATACTGTAGAAGCTAAACTTAATGTTTCCCTTTATACACTTATATATGTATGTTTTATCCCCTTACATATTTATTGTATATTATCCCTTTATATGTTTATATATTATATATTTACATACAAAATATTTTCATCATAAACTTTAAATATGTAATTGTTTACTAGTCAAGGCAGAGCCTCCCTAAACAATTCTATGGAAATATTCTGTGTTCATGTAAGAGAGAAGAAATGACTTTATAGTAAAGTCAAATCATGGAATGAACATAGTATAAGGGCACCTTGAAATTCACAAAGTGCTTTCTTGACAACGGACTTTATATTGATTGTCCCCATATTAGGACAGAGAAAACAGGCTCCAAGAAATTAAGTGACTTGCTCTCCAGTCCACAGCCATTGAGTGTCACAGTGAAACTTTCACCCAGTTCTCCTGACTCCAAATCCATTGCTCTTGGCTCTTGACCATGCTGCAGTTAATTACAACCACACAGTCAACATATAGCCAACATTCTTCAGCCAAATATTTCCCACCAACTAACTTCTCTTGTATAGCACATACCTCTTGACATGGCACTCATGCATAAAATGAAGCCACATGAGAACTTTTATGTGTTAGTCACCATTTGGCAATTCAGAGTGCTGCATAATAATTTTGCGACAAAGCAGAAAATTTCCTATTCTGGATGAAATTATACAATCATAGATTTTTAGAGGCAGTGAGGCCTAGAGGATTGAGTTCTAGATATGGAGCTCCAAGACCTATGTTTAAATCCTCCTTTTAACACTTCGTAGGCAAATCAATAACGTCCCCAATCCTCTGTTTCCTCATCTTTAAAATGACAACAACAACACCAACACCTGTAGTACCTAGCTCAGGGTGGTTATGAAGGTCAACTGAGATAATATGTATTAAGTGTCAAATCTTAAAGTGCTATATAGATATCTGCTATTTTTATACTTACAGACTTCTAGAAGGAGGAAAAACCTTAAATATTTCAAGATCATCTAGCCCAGTCTCTTCATGTTGAAAAGATAAAAATAGAGATTTAAAAAGTGAATGCTCTTTTCTATTTGAAGTTTGACCAGGATAATATAGGACATATGACATGATATTCTTGTAGGTTTTTTTAATCTAAAGTGAGACCTTTTCCTAAGCTACTTAGCTGCCCCTCCCCTTTATGAGAGACAATACTTTGCGATGATGATACTATATTACATGTTTACTACAAGCATATCTAGTCACAAATTTACTTCTTGTCAATGAAAACTAAATTGGAATAATACTACCTATTTTCCCAAGATTTACTTAGTTTTGACCAAATATTTAAGAAAAGGGAAAAAAACCCCAATAACCTACATAAAAGATTTGATATAATGAAAAAAGTAATATTCTGTGCATCTTTTCTTTCTTTTGGCTTTGAACAGGAGTCCAGAAGCATTGAAGACAGCTACAGAAGAAGTCAGAAAAACTTTAGAAAATTCTGGCCAAAAACTTAGCTTTGAAGGCAAACCTATAAGCCTGAGTCAAACACAACTAAGTGACATGCCGGTGCTTGGTAAGCTGACCACTTGCATCACCACAGAATACCTTCCCAATGTTTCATTTCCCATCTTATTCAGCTTGATTAACTACTAGACAATAATAACAAAAACTCTTCAAAAGACACGTCTTTTGACTTTCAACCAAAAGCAATCAAAACGCAACCGAGGGACAAAATGAGAGCAAGGAATTGTTTGTCAGAGCTTCCTTTTTCACTTAATCTAGGATAACTTTCTCCTTTTATTATCCATTTCTTTTTACTTCTTTTTTTTCTTTAGGCAGGAAGAATTCCTATATGACTCCAAATATCCATTGGTAAAATCCGAAACATATCAATGGTCCAAGTTTTAGTTAACACATGCCAAAATATCCATCTGTATAAAAATGGAAAAGTTCAGTTTGTTTTGTTTATCCAGTGCCAAACATCTGGATATTTATAAACGTTCACAAATGACTAGCTGAATTTAAAATTTTTTTATCCAGCTGTTTAGTACAATGTACATGTAGCCATGTAATATTATTCTATAGGATTATGAAGTCCAAATTACTATTGAATGTTTGGAATTTTGTCTTTAAAGGGGCAAAAGATCACATTGGACCTTGATTGTCATATTCAAAAATCCATCCAAATGATGTTGTATAATAATCAGTAACAGAGCAACAACTAAGAGGAGTCAGAAAAGTCTGAGGAAAAGCTTATCTGACTATCTTATCACATTCTGTTTTTAATTCCAATCTTTTATGTTCATCTGCTTTTTATTTTGTCTAGTTAAAATATTATTGAACTTGCAAATACTGGAACCTAATACATATTTCATGAGGTTGTAGAAGTATAGTTGGAAGGGACCTTAAAAGTTATGAAGTCCGACTCTCTCCTTTTATAGATGAGTAAACTGAGGCCAAGGAAAGTTGGGTGACTTGTCTATAGCTGCAGAAATATTAAGTGTCAGAGCCAGGATTCAAACCCAAATAATCTTTCTCCAAAGCCAGCACTACTGTCACTGTAAAACACTTGAATTGAATTGTTGTATATTGCATGGGATGATTATACCTTGTAAGTTCTTTAAAGACTTGTTTTTTTTTTTATTTTACAGATAGCATAATCAAGGAGTCTTTACGACTTTCTAGTGCATCCTTGAACTTCCGAGCTGCTAAGGAGGATTTCACTTTGAATCTAGAGGAGGGATCCTATAATATCCGAAAGGATGACATAATAGTTCTTTATCCCCAACTGCTGCACCTAGATCCAAAAATCTATCCTGATCCCTTGGTAAGTAATTTTTCATCAAAGCCACTATCAAAATTGGACATTTAGTCAAAGTAAATTGAGAATATACCATTTGGCATAGGTGTTTCTTTAGGATATTTGATTTGTGTGATGCTAAAAATTTGGATGTATGGAAACATCTGGATGATTTTTCCCCCAGATTTTCTTCCTGACATTTAGCATTGTGCAAATAAATATACCTCCACCATAGGCATAGTGTTGATGATAAGGTTGATAGTTCTTTGTTTTCTCCTTAAAACAGTCCAGAATGGGAAACATCAATCTTATATTTTGCCTTTCATCTAGATTCACAAAATCCAGGAAACTGTGCCTACTATAATGGTATCATTTGGTTTCTGGCCATGATCCCTAACTCTTAATTCAATCCAACTCAAAAGGCCAGTCTTCTAGGAGAGGATAGGACAGGAGAGGGACTAAAATGTCTTCATTACCTGTCTTTTCTCATGTGTCCTTTGTCCTTGCATAAGTTCAGCTCTATTGTAAAATCCTTAAGTAACTAAATTACTATTACGAAATTAGAGATAAACCAAATTCACAACTTTAAAATTCAGGTCAACAAAGTATAATTAAAGATAATATAAAACTATTTCAAACTAGTTCTTGAGGCATTTTTTCTCTATTGTGATTGCAGGTTTTCAAATATGACCGTTACCTCAATGAAAATGGAAAACCAAATACCAACTTCTATTGTAATGGCATCAAGTTAAAATATTACTATATGCCCTTTGGATCAGGACTGACAATGTGTCCTGGAAGATTCTTTGCTGTCCATGAAATCAAGCAATTTTTGATTCTGATGCTTTCCTACTTTGACATGCAGCTTGTTGATAGTCAAGTTAAATGCCCTCCTTTAGACCAGTCTCGTGTAGGTTTGGGCATTTTACCACCAACAAATGATATTGATTTCAAATACAAACTAAAAAACTTATGAATGTTTTACTGATAGAAGAAGGGAACACTAGGTAATGTTATATGTCCAAAGAAAGTCACTGCTTCCAGCAAGCCTGATGGCAGGCAGAACGAACAATATTAGGCTCCAGTATAGAAGGAAGAGCGCAGGATTTGCAGCTGGATCTGTATTTGAGCCTCAGCTCTGTTACTTACTACTGGTTTGACCATCAGCAAGGTAATTAGTCACTCTGGGAATCAATTTCCTCATTTGCAAAATGGGAAGGGGTATTGCACTAAATGATTTCAAAATTCCTTCTCCCTTTAGATTTGTACTATACGGTGGGCTCAAGAGTTTCAATAGTTCTGTTTTTATTTACCAGCACTTGCTAATAAAGTATGACATCTTAGGAATAATTTTAGATACCATATAGAATTGCACTTCTACAAAGAATAGTTTAAAATTATTCTTTGTTTAAATTAATGGATCAACTTTCTTTCAACCAAAGCCTACATTTTATTCTACTAGGGAGAAGGGGCAGGGAATTGATACTTTTTCAGGAGGTAAGGGTTGCAGTTAGTTGAGAATTTTTTTTTTTCCTAAGGAAACTCTTTTTTATTTTTACAAAAATCAGCCAACCATTCTTTAGAAAAGTAAACAACAAATGTAAAAAGCAATTCACGTTTTAGTGAAACTGCCAGTCTAGCACACTGGTGGCTTCTTCAGCTGTGAGAATGGTTGTACAAAGACTTAACTCAGATTTTAAAGCTAAGTGAGGGAATGTCTTTCAGCTGTCCTTGAATCTTAGATAATTAAGGCAACTTAATTTTCCAATTTTAAAAGATGATTTCAATGTACTAATAACATTGAACTTTGTGGTAATATACTTTCTTTTATTATGTATTAATTTATTGTCTCAGGAATATCTAGCAGTCTAACCAAGGGTATAAGTGATAACATCTCACTTATTCTTATATTTGAGCCAATCTTGGTAAGGAGAGGTTTTTAGACAACAAAAGACAATTTCATTTTTCTCTTCAGTGAAAAGCATGTGGCTCCTAAATAGTGTTTTTTAAAAGTGTATTAACCAGTCAAAACCTGTCACTTTAAATCTATAATTATAATCATTTATTTTCAAATACTTAGCTTTCAGATTTCATTTTGTTATTTTCTACTGCCAAATGAAATGTAGTACAAATAAAAAAACAACAATTTATGACTGTATATGATAGTATTTTAACTATTGTGACTAACCTAGATTTGGTTTAATATTTTATGTATCAGCTATTATCTATGATGGTGTTATTCACATATGTGTATATCTATGTATAAACTATATTCAGTACATTTCTTGTATATTGTACAGAAAATATTAAGAAAATGACAAGGGTGTAACTACTTTTCTGAAATGGTTTATTCATTTTAACTTGCATTAGTTCATTAAAAATAAAAACTGCCTCAGGAGTGTTTTTTTAAAAAAATACATATCTTACACTCAGAATTTTTGATTTTTTTATTTGTATAGTATTTCATTTTCTCCCAGTTACATGTAAAAACAATTTTTAACATTAATTTTTAAAACTTTGAGTTCCAAATTCTCTCCCTCCCTTCCCACCCCCCTTCATTGAGAAGGCAAGCAATTCAATATAGGTTATGTATGTATAGTCATGTAAAACATTTCCATAATAGTCATGTTGTGAAAGAAAATATGGACCAAAAAAACCCCTCAAGAAAAATTTTAAAAAGTTAAAAAAGTGTGCTTCAATCTGGTGTATTCAGACACCATTATAAGTTCTTTCTCTGGGGATGGATACCATTTTTCATTATATGTCATTTCAAGTTGTCTTGGATCATTTTATACTTGAAATATTAAATTAGGTATATTTATATTGATTTAAATATTTAAAATATATAGCTGTAGATCTGCAAAAACAATGGCTATGGTCACAAAAGAAAAGACATCTCAAAATAAAAAGCAAAATAAATTGACTAATAATAAATATTTATATAGTGCTTACTATGTGCCAGGCACTGTGCTAAACACTTCATAATTATTATCTCATTTGATCCTGTTGGTTCTACTATTTTCCTTACTTTACAAATGAGGAAATGGACAAACAGGTTAAATGACTTGGCCAGGGTGATACAGCTTTAAGTGTGAACCTGGATTTGAACTTAAATCTTCTTGACTTTAAGGCTTAGCACTCTATCTACTGTGCTACCTTGTTGTTCCTATCTACTGAGGCAATCCAGTAAAAAAAAAATTTTAATGCCCCTACATGGTGCATAGTTTTAAAGTGTATCATTTATATTACAAAGCAGTATGTGCTACACTGGCATCCTTGATGAAACATAGCCTCCAGGGGCTTTATTATGAGACTGTCTTTAGAAGAAGGGTCATTTTCATGAAATTATAGCCTTCTACAATTGAAAGTGCTTTTCTCAGTCATCTAATGCTACCCAATCTATAACCAATGGATGAATTGACTGCATAACACCCCAAAGTAGTGATCATTCAGCCTTTGTATAGCCACTAAGAGTGGTTAGGAACCACTTCATTAGAATCTGTTAGAACCCATTTCATTTCCAGATAAATCACATTGCTGAGAAAGTCTTCCTTATATTGAGTAAAAATATGTTTGCCTGTTCTTTCAACCCATTTGTCCTAATTCTTCTATACTAAAACAGAATAATTCCAATCCATCTCCTATGTGACACTTCTTCTTTTTGACATTTAATAGTATTTTGTTTTTTTTTTCAATTATGCGTAAAGATAGTTTTCAACATACATTTTTGTAAGATCTTGAGTTCCAAATTTTTCTCCTTCCCCCCTCCCCAAGACAGCAAGCAATCTGATATAGGTTATACATGTACAATCATGTACATTAGTCATATTGTGAAAGAAGAATCAGAACATAAGGGGAAAACCACAAGAAAGAAGAAGCAAAAATCTTAAAAAGTGAAAATAGTATGCTTCAATCTGCATTCAGATTCTAATTCTTTCTCTAAATATGGTTAGCATTTTCCATCATGGCTCTTTTGGAATTGTCTTGGTTCATTGTATTGCCAAGAAGAGCTAAGTCAATCATAGTTTATCATCATACCATGTTGCTGTTACTGTGTACAATGTTCTCCTGGTTCTGCTCACTTCACCCAGCATCAGTTCATTCAAGTCTTTCCAAGTTTTTCTGAAATCTGCTTGCTCATCATTTCTTATAGCACAATAGTATTCGATTACATTCATAGATCACAACTTGTTCAGCTGTTCACCAATGGACAGGTATCTCCTCAATTTCCAATTCTTTGCCACCACAAAAAGAGTTGATATAAATATTTTTGTACATGTGGGTCCTTTTCTCTTTTTGTGATCTCTTTGGTATACAGACCCAGAAGTGACGTTGCTGGGTTTTGTGCAGCTTTATAGCCCTTTAGGCATAGTTCCAAATTGTTCCCCAGAATGGTTGGATCAGTTTACAACTCCACTAACAATGCATTAGTGCTCCAACTTTCCTACATCTTCTCCAACATTTATCATTTTACAGTTCTGTCATATTAGCCAATCTGATAGGTCTGAGGTGGTACCTCAGAGTTGTTTTAATTTGCATTTCTCTAATCAATAGTGGTTTAGAGCATTTTTATATTACTATAGATAGCTTTAGTTTATCTGAAAACTGTCTGTTTATATCCTTTGACCATTTATCAGTTGGGGGACACTTTTTTAAATGAAGACAAAGATCATAGTCTCCCTCTAAATATTCTATTTTTGAGGCTAAATGTCACCAAGTGTTTCAATTGACCATTGTATGACATCATTTCTAGCACTACTCACCATTCTGGCCACTATCCTTTGTACACACCTGAGATTTTCAACAAACCTCTTAAAATATGGTACCCCAAATAATAATGGTAAAGCTAGCATTTACATAACACTCGGAGGTTTGCAAACCACAAACTCAGCAAATCTCTTAAAATGTGATGCCCAGAATAATAATAGTAAAGCCATCATTTATATAACACTTGAAGGTTTGCAAAGCACATATATTATCTTATTCAACACTCCTAACAACTCTGTGAGTTAGCTGTTAATACTCCAAGTGGGGTCCAGCCAGGAAAAAGAAATGATCCTTCTAATTCCTTGGCCTTTCCATATTCTATTAGTTCATCTTTCCACATTCACTTCATTTGTTTCTGTATGAAGTCTTGCCATTACTTTGAAATGCCACTTTATGTTTTACTAATTACTACCCTAGAATACCTTGGCTCCCTGTCCTGCTATTTCTTTTTTTTTGTTTTGTTTGTTTGTTTTTTGCTTTTTTTTCAGCAGGGCAATTGGGGTTAAGTGACTTGCCCAAGGTCACACAGCTAGTACATGTGTCAAGTGTCCGAGGCCAGATTTGAACTCAGGTCCTCCTGACTCCAGGGCTGGTGCTCTACTCACTGCACCACCAAGCTGCCCCTTGTCCTGCTATTTCTGACCTACAAATTCTAATTTGTGGGCAACACCTCCTCCCCCCAATCTAATTTTGTCTTTCTCACCTTGTGTTTTCTGAGCATCACTGGAGAAAGTTACAGAATTGAGCTGATTTCATCTACTTCAAAATTATTGATATATAACCTCTGCTGGATCCTTGCCACTATTCAATAACTTTTGCTCTTCTCTACTAGAGCCCTTGTCTCAGTAACTGCAGGGACCATTCCAATCTTTTTACTCTCTTCAGGACCTCACCTACTCCACTGCCCTCTGCCCCCTTCTCAAGTAGATACCTTAGTCTCCTACTTCACAGACTCTTGGGTTTAGAAGGGATGTCAGAAGCCTTCTAGTGCATCCCATACATGAACAGGAATCCCCTATAAAGCATTCTCAACAGTGTTCACTTGATGATCTCTAGTGAGAGGAGAATGCACTACCTTTGGGAGACAGCCCATTCCATTTTGGGAAAGCTCTATTAGAAAGTTTTTCCTTATACAGAGCTGAAACCTGTATCTGTAACTTTTGCCCCCTCGCTCCTAGTTCTGCCTTCTGAAGCTAAGCAGGAGTCAATCCTTCCACAGGACAGTCCTCTAAATACTTTAAGACAACTAAGTAACCTCTTCTCCAGGGTAAGCATTCTAAGCTTATTTAACTGATTCAGAAGTTCAACTGATTCTGAGATCAGAAGGAATAGGTTTTCAAAGAGCCATAGACTCACAGACTTTGAGATAGAATTTTTGATGTAGGTAGAGCTTGCACTGGATGATCTCTGAGAGCCCTTCTATCTACAACATGACCAACCTCTTCATCCGAAAGAAAGTTGGTCCATTAATTTAAGCAAAGAATAATTTTCATGTATTCATTGTAGAAGTGCAAATTCTGTATGAGTCTAAGCTGCTGCAAGGACATCCAGATAGATACTCCCTGCAGGTAGATGGATGTACAAGTCTAGACCTCAGGTTGGGGTTTCCTTTGTCCATTTTTGGAGATAACCAAAATGTTTTAGTATTTGTGGATTCCTGTAAACAAGTAGTACCCTCTACATGCTTCCCACCCACTCCCTATCTTCTTGATCGCTTTGGTCTCCCTCCTAAAATATTGAGAAACAACAACACATGGAAACTAAAGTACATGGCTAGCTTATGACCAGCACCAAATTGCGTGGTGAAGTGGAGTTTATTATTTGCTAAAATCTACCAGAGAGCGGAGGGTTTCACAAACTGTGCCTGGCAAGGTAAATTGTTGATTGTCCGAAGAAAAGATAAAGATATTTTGATTAAGTCAATATTGTTCCAAGGTTCTAAGTTGTACTAGAGAGACAATGTGGCAAAGGGGATGGGAGTATGGTGAGGTCAGAGTTTTCTCTTAGTATTGTTTTTCTGTGAGTGATTCACTGAACAGCTTTGGGCTTGCCATTTAACTTCTCTGTTACTCTTCCAGTTTTGGATTTTTTGATCTGGACAAAGGAGGACTATTCCAGAGTACTATCAGGTATTTGCTTTACGGCAAAGGGGGTTAACCCAGTCATCTTGTACTTTTACATCGAGTAGTATTAGCAATGGCTGATCATCCCTGAGAACTTTTCCTAGTAACTTTGTTTCATGTGGAGTAGCCCAGATTGCATTGATGAGTTATAAACCCTGAATAATCTAAGTTTATTGCAATAGTGTAGATGTTGTAAGGTATATTTGGAATGTCTTCTTCTCTCAGTTATCTACAAATTAACAAATGCTCGTGTGCCAAAAGTTTTTTTTTGGTAAATCAGTTATTTGAAACTCAGATTATATATTTTTAAAATAAAAAGAAACAATCCTATGACAATGACTGTGGGTTTTCCAAGCAAACCCATTCTATATTGCAAAGTATATGCTGAAATTGATCAAAAGGTGCAGATATCTACCGATTGTGATCTGCTTGTTTGGACAGAATATCCACTTGGCTGAAATGACAGATCCACTGGGATGTTAGATCATTCTGCCTTTGCTACTTTGTATTTTTCATGTTTTTCCTGGTAATGTTATTTGGGTATAAGTAATAGAACACCACGACCAATAAAGAACCCAAATTATATGGGGTCCAAAGGATGCTGGTGAGATGGATATATGGTGGGTGTGAGTAGGCCTTACCATATTACCACTGAAAACCTACATTCAAGAAATGCCAGAAATTAGATGATCCAGGGAATTTATGATGAGAAAAAGAATAGGGCCAGAAAAATAAGTATGAATGACAGTAGGTTGAGAGCCCAAGAATTGTACTGGTACTGCTAATATTATAAGATATAGAAGAAGGCCCCTAAAGTGTTAGGTAGCTCCTTGATGAAGAATTTTTTGGGAAGATGTGAAAATGACTTGCTTTGGGTGAAGTGTGGATGATTTCATTATACACCACTGATGAGATCACAGATTCACTGAAATATTATTGCACTTTGAAGCACTGGGCCCTGGCAGTGAAAAACACATGAAAATACTGTTGCAATATTACAAATGAAACAAAAACAGGAAAACAATAACTTAAATAAGAAATCTTTTATTTTTATTATTAATTTAAAAAAATACCATGAACATTGGTGCTTCAGATAGAAACTTAATAAGAGAAGGATGAGGACTTTGAGAATTCTGTTGAGCTTCTGAAGGGTATTTTTGGACACTTTGAAGGATTTTAGTTTTTCAGAAATGATGACCTCTTTTTCTTGATACAGATGTATTACTGGAATGAAATTTATCAGTCATACTTGAGGTCATTTTTTGTTGTTGTTGCCCACAAATAGGATGATCGAAGGGATGGTTCTTTAATGTTATTCTTTTTCCTCAGTGATTCAAGGTTTCACATTTTCCTATTCAAATCAATTCAATTCATTTCAGTGCAGGTCAATTCAGCAAGCATTTATTAGGTGGAAGAGTAGCAGGAAGAAAATGTAATTGCGCTCTAAACCACAACTCCATCAAACAGATCTAAAATACCAGAATAGGGCCTGATTGTGCAAACTGAGGGGGAGGGGAGAATCACAGTAAAAGTCATTTTTCCAAGCCAGGTCAGCACTGGGAGATACAAAGGTCTGTGAACACTGACAGTAGGGTTGCATGCCAGTGCAGGGAGAAACTACTCAAGTGAGCAAGAAGAGGTTCCCAAATCCAGCACAGAGGGGCTTACATTGGTGCAGGTGCAGGAATAGCTGTCAAATGGTAGCTTTGTTGCTCACTATCCAGTTCTAGGTCATAGATCCAGGGAAGACTGAGGATGGGACCTGGGACTAGGGATGGCATTCCAGGGTGAGGAGCAGTCTGAGGCCCAAGGTAGTATGCTGAGCAAGGAACAAGTTCAGAAGCAACCAACAGTTTCATGGCTCTGACCCCAGGAATAGAGAAGGTCTTAGTTCAAGCATTCAGCGAAATCTGAAGCCTAGAGCAAAATAACCAGGTCAGGAATCCCAGACTGAAGGAAAGCCTGCTCTTCTGTCACTGATCCTGCAGAGCTTTCCAGCTGGCTGACCATGGCTGATTATAGCCGCAGTTGAACTCCAAAAGGGCCATGCTCATGAACATGTGACTTATGCTCAAACCCATGTCAAGAACTTGTAGAGCCTTTGTGCTGGATCAGACCACTTTGAGGACGCTAGAAACTTGCAAATCCCAGCCTCCACTGTCTCCAGATTCAGGAACAACACAATACTTAATATCCTAAGAAAGTAGCAGCTGAATCAGCCTAGATCTCTTCAAAAGTACGTAGAACCTGGCCCTAATATCATGTTGGAAGTCAGGAAGAAGGCTGGTAGAATGAACACATGAAAAAGGCATTTCCTCATAAAAGCTATTATGGTGAAAGGGATGCTCAATATACAAACCAAGAAGAAGAGAACAGCTCTAAAATATCTACAAGGAAAACCACAAAGGAAAATATAGCTTGGGTATAAGTTAAATTAGAATTCCTGGAAGGGATAAAGCAAGATTTTAAAAATCTTTTCATAAATGAATGAAAATGCTAGAGGAAAAAATTGGGAAAGGAATGAGAGTTATGGAAAAAAGAAATGAAAAGGGAATTAACAGCCTGGCCAAAGAGGTGTAAGACTTATCCAAACAACAAGCTCCCTGAAAATTAGAATGGACCAAACATAAGGTACTTATTGCATGAGTCAACAGGAAATATTAAAATAAAGTAAAAACACTAAAGAAAAATATAATTAAATGTAAGTTATCTCATTATAAAAAACAATTGACCTGAAAAACAGATCAAGGAGAAATATAACTTACAAATCACTGGACTACCTGAAAGCCACAGCAACAACAACAAAAGCCTATCACATTTTAAGAAATCATAAAAGAAAACTGCCTGGGTTTCTTAGAGCCAGATGACAAAATAGAAATGAGAAGAATCCATTGATCACCATCAGAAAGAAATTACAAAATAAAAATGCTCACAGACATTATAGCCAGAGCTTCCAGAGATATTATATTGTAAAATATATTGCAAACAGCCAGAGAGAAACAAGTCAGATACCAAAGAATCACAGTCAATATTACATATGATTCAGCAGCCACCAACATAAGGAATGGAGAGTTTGGAACAGGATATTCCAGAAAGCAAAAGTCATAAACTTACAACCAAGAATAATTTACCCAGCAAAACTGAGTAAAATAACTAGCAGGAAAAAAACGGATTTTTGATGAAATAGAGAAATTCAAAGAACTCCTAATGAAAAGAACAGAACTGAATAACAACTTTGAAATGCAAACCCAGAGGAGTCAAGAAAAACATAAAAAGGTGAACATGTGTGAACAATTATAAGGGACTAAACAAGGATAAAGTGTTTACATTCTAATATAGAGAGATTATACATGTATCCCCTTAGAACTCTAACATTCTTAGGGGTCATAGAGAGATAATTAGACTAAGCACGTGGGAGTGGTTCTATTATGTTCTGGGGATCTTAAAAGAAGGATACAAAGGATAGAGAATAGAAATATGCTGCCTGAGAAGGAGAAAGGAGACAAAAGATGAAGGAAATTAATTCACATGATCAAAATGTGCATGTAGATGTTTGCCCAAATAAGAAGGAAGGAATTGAGAAGGGAGCTGGTGACACTCATCTCACTGTCATCTGAACTGGTGGTCAAAGGAGAAAAAATACACACAAACACAGAGTTGGGTACAGAAACAAGTCATTCAACAGGGAAACAGGCAAAGGAGAGGAGGGAAAGGGGGCACTTAGAGGAAAGATAGATTAAGGGAGAGATTAGTAGTAAGCAAAATAATCTCTAAGGATGTAGAAAAATATAAAGAGCAGCTCTTTGCAGTGATAAAGAATTAGAAACAAAAAGAGTGCCAGCCAATTGATGACTAGTTGAACAAATTATGGTATATAAAAGTGAAGGAATACTATCGTGCTATAAGAAATTATGGAGGGGATGTTTTCAGAGTCAGAGGACAAAGATGGGAAGATTTGCATAAAGTGATGCAGAATCAGTTTAACAGAGCCAGGAAGAGAAAAACTTTGAAAGACTGAGAAATTCAATAAACACAATGACCAATCAGGAACCTAAAATCTAGAATCATGAAAAAATATGCTACCCACCTCCTGACAGAGAGGCGATAGAATCAGAATGCAGATTGAGGATTTGTTTTGCTTGACCATCCATGTTTATAACATAGATTTTGCTTTTCTTACTTTCTAAATTGGGAGGAGGGAGGTGGATGGAGAGAAAGTAGATTGTTTTTGTTGTTGTTATTGTTGCTTTTACCAAGAAAACCCTAGAAAATTAAAAAACTAATCTAAAAATTAACAACTTCAGCAAAGTTTCAGGATATAAAATAAATCCACATAAATCATCAGTATTTCTGTATATTACTAAAAAAAATCTAGCAGGAAGAGATAGAAAGAGAAACTATAACTAGAAAAAATACTTGGGAGTCTACTTGTCAAGACACACAAAGGTGCTAAAGGAATACTTTTCACATAAATATAGATCTAAATATTTGGAGAAATAATAATTACTCATAGGTAGGCCAAATTGATAAAATACAAATGACAATGCTATGTAATTTAACTTATTTATTCAGTGCTGTATCAATTAAACTTTCAAAGAACTGTTTTGTAGCACTAGAAATAAAATAATAAAATTTATCTGGAGGAACAAAAAGTTAAGAACATCAAGGGAATCAATGGGAAAAAATAGTCTGGAAGGGGACCTAACAGTACCAGATCTCAAGTATACTGCAAAGCTGTAATCATCAAAACAATTTTGTACTAGGTAGGAAATAGAAGTTGATCAGTGAAAGAAGCAAATGAGCATAGTAACTTAGTGTTTGATAAACCCAAAGATGCAAGTTATTGGGATAAGAACTATTTGACAAAAACTGTTGGGACAATTAGAGAGTAGTCTGGCAGAAACTATTCATAGAACAACATCTCATACCATATACCAAGATAAGCTCAAAATGGGTGCATGCTTTAGAAATAAAGAATGATATCATAAGCAAATTAGTGGAGCAGGGAAGAAATTACCTCTCAGATATATGGGTAAGGGAAGAGTTCATGACTACATAAGAGAGAGAGGTTCATGAGAGGTAAAATGCATAATGTTGATTCTATAAAATTTTTTAAAATTGCACAAACAAAACCAATGCAGCTAAAAGAATAAGAACAGCATGAAACTGGGGGAAATATTTTTTGCATCAGGTTTCTCTGATAAAGGTCTAATCTCTTAAATATATAGGGAACTTACAATAATAAGAGCCATTCCCCAATTGACAGATTTTCACAGGATATGAAAGAGCAGTTTTCAGAAAAAAAAATCCAAGCTATAAAGAACCATATGGGGAAAAATGCCCTAAATCACTAATCATTAGAGAAATTCAAATTAAAACAACTCATATTTATAAGACTGACTAAGATGACAAAAATGGAAAATGACAAATGCTGGAGAGGATGTGGGAAAATAGGTACACTAATACACTTTTTTGGTGGAGTTATGAACTAGTCCAACCATTCAAGAAATCAATTTGGAACTATGCCCTAAGGGCTAAGCATACCCTTTGACTCAGTGACACTGCTACTAGGACTATATCCCAAAGAGATAACAGAAAGAGGAAAATGATCCACATATACAAAAATATTTATAGTAGATCTTTTTTGTGTGTGCATGATGGCAAAGAATTGGAGACTGAGGGGGGGTATCTATTAACTGGACAATGGATGGACAAGCTACGGTATATGTAATCAACAGAATGATATTGTGGTATGAGAAACAATGAAGGTTATGGTTTCAGTAAAACCTAGGAAGACCTGTATGAACTAATACAAAGTGAACTGACTGGAATAAAAAGAACAATTTATACAATAATAGAAATATTGTAAATATAATCAACTCTGAAAGTTTTTCTGATCAACAAAGTTCTGATCAAGAAAGTAATTCTGATTGACACAATGACCTACCACGATTTTAAAGGACTCATGATAGAACATGCTGTTGTGTGAGGTGGATAGTGAGTAAAGTCTCCTCAAGGGTTAATAGCTATCTGAACAGTCTTAAGCAGTTAGATTAGGAGACCAGCACTAGGATGGGGGTATGGAAATGCTACATAACCTCCAGGCACACCCGACCAGTTTGACCACAGATATCCTGTTTTTCACAAAGACATTTGTCCTTTAAGGAATTTGCACAAACAACTGTAAAAAATTTTGTTTTTTTTCTCCTGACCCTTTATCTCTAAGAATTTCTCGACCTGGCAGATAAGGATTGCCTGCCTCCTGGTTTCAAGGCAAAGTTTATCTGCATTTAGATTGTGCACCCTAAATCCCAGCCAATGGGAGGAAGGAGGAGAAGTGGGGAGGGGTCTTGCGTTAGGACCATAAGTACAGGCTTTTTCCTTTGCTTGGCACGCCCCGACCTCTACTGCTTGAATGACACCCTTTCTTGTGAGAAAGAAAGAATAAACGCCTTTTCTGATTTCACTCTCGGACTCCGAACTCTTCATTGTGCTGTTGCACACACTACTCACCTCCAGAGAGAGAATTGCACTCAGAGTGCAAATTGAAGCATATTTTCTTTCTTTCCTTCCTTCCTTCCTTCCCTCCTTCCCTCCTTCCTTCCTTCCTTCCTTAACTCCTTCTCTCCTTCCTTCCCTCCTTCCTTCCTTCCTTCCTTCCTTCCTTCCTTCCTTCCTTCCTTCCTTCCTTCCTTCCCTCCTTCTCTCCTTCCCTCCTTCCTTCCCTCCTTCCTTCCCTCCTTCCTTCCCTCCTTCCTTCCCTCCTTCCCTCCCTCCTTCCTTCCCTCCTTCCTTCCCTCCTTCCCTCCTTCCTTCCCTCCTTCCTTCCTTCCTTCCTTCCTCCTTCCTTCCTTCCTTCCTTCCCTCCCTCCCTCCTTCCTTCCTTCCTTCCTTCCTTCCTTCCTTCCTTCCTTCCTTCCCTCCCTCCTTCCCTCCTTCCTTCCTTCCTTCCTTCCTTCCTTCCTTCCTTCCTTCCTGACTGCATTTCTTTCTTCTCCTCTTTCTTTCTTCCTAGGGAATTTGGCTAATGCAGACATTTATTTTGTATGACCACACATATGTATAATATGGTTTGTTTTTCTCACTTTTTCATTGGGTGAGGTAGGGGTAGGGACAGAATTTGGAATTTAAAAAATAATTTAAAAGTCTCTATGCTTTGAAAAAAGGAAAGTAGACTACTGTGGATTTAAAAAATAATTTAAAATAAAGCTGGAAAATAATCATTTATTGAATATCTACCATGTGCCATTGACTATTCTAGATGCTGGGTATACAAAAACTAAAATGAAATCATATCTTTCCTTAAGGAGCTTTTATTTTATTAGGGGGAAATAACTTGTACATAGAAAATTAAATGCAAAAAATAGTTTCTGGGAAGAAAACTCAGGTATAAAATGAGGGAAAGTTCAGTTATGATAGAATGAGCTTTCTAGATGGTGCATTTTAGAGTAGGATACAGCTAGCATGTATAGTTATAAAAGAGCATTCTATAGAGCCTTTAAATCCCTTTTAAATTAAGCAGTAAATACATTACATTTTCTTTTCTTTTACTATATCTCCTTCCCAATGAATTGAGAAAGATAGCAAACATGAATCTTGCTAAGCTCATTCTGTTATGAATTTTGCTTAGTTAATATTTCTGATTTCTATAGTCTAAAATTCATAAAAGATGGGGTTTCAAATAGCTTAACTCAACTAAGATCTGTTTATAATTCCACATATACCGTGGGTTTTCTTTTAGGGATAACTTGGACAGAAGCCTTAATAAATTCTTCAGAAGGAATAAGATGACATCCTGAATTTGAAAAAGTTCCTGTGCCATTTAATAAATAATATTTTCTTCATTCCCTTCTAAGAGTTCATGTCTCTGTCCCACTAACCTCTTTCTTTGGTGGTTTTCCTCCCTGTTTACTGTTGGATTTGCTTGATAACTTTTAGGATGTTCTTTCTTTTCCCACACTGAATTATATTCCTGAGGCCAGCTTTTTTCAGAAAGACATTTTGTCAAACTTTACTGGATAGAACACTTGATTAGCTATGCCACCTGGGATTTCAAGTAATAGGAAGGAAAACAGTAGCCTCTGTCCCATGTTCTCTATTTTGTTTACTAGTATTTTCTTATGGGCTGTTTGAACAAAATGCTTGAAAAGTGGCACCTATGCATTGTGGGAAATGTTATTCTCTTTCAAGATAGCCCAACTTCCTATATTTTTCCAAGCTATAATTGCCCTCTACATTAGCATCATGTTCAGAGAAGAAAGAAACAGGTCATGTGCACAGAATTTAGGAATCCTAGTGACATTTATTAAAGGATATGTTTCTGTAGCCAGTAGAGATCTCAGAAAAGCTGAAGGTAAGATTGTATGCTCCTTAGCTTTATGTCTTAAGTTGGTTCTCTACCAACTCAGAATAAAGTAGAGGCCAGTTATCTCAGATCAATTGGTACAGAAAGGAGAGGGAAGAGTGACAGTTCCTCAAATGGCTAATGGGGGTAGGGTTGGATGGCAGCATCTCTCAGAGGTCTCTTAAATGGGGTAGCACCAAATATGGCTTTCCATCCAGGTAACCTGTAAAGGGCCAGCTCTGAGAAAGTCCATTCTGGGATAAGATACAGGCCAGGTTTTCCCTGAGACCTGTTCTTGCCCTTGGGCTGATAACTCAGCACATAGGCTCTCCATACCCCACACCCTGCCCGACTCCCCCCATACCCCCCTTGGCATACACATGCTGCTCAGGATTAATGCTCTCCAAGCCTCCTTGGTATACATGTGCTCTCTCCAAAACCCCCATGGCACACACATACTAAACACCACCTGTGGGCTATTAACACAATATTGTTTATGGCAAAAGGGAACAAAGCATGAGGAAGTCATGCAATGCAAATGTTTTGGCATGTGAACTTGTTGATTCTACTTGCCTAAAAAAGTATATAAGTATACTTATATAAGTATATAAGTATATAAAAGTATATAAAGTATATTCTTTACTCTCTTACCTGGCCCTTGTTTTCTTTTCACTCTCTGTGGCATTCTGCCATCTCTAGCCATTCAGTGCCACAGCTGCTGGCGGTAGTAACCAGATAGAAAAGGGGCCTGAGATCTCAGGTCACATAATAAGGAGTGGACAAGAAGAGACTAATACCCACATTACCTCTAGGTGTTGGCACCAAAGATGGCTTCTATACACAAAATCATTCCATCACTGAGATTTATTACGGATGTTTCCGTTTTCTATTTATCAGGGTTTCCAAACTAGTAATTGGCTCATTTTTGCTTAGGAAGCAGTTAGCTATAGGGTATTACAAAAACCAGTTCCTCTCAGATTAAGATAATGGGCTGAATATTATGAAAGTTTAGGAAACCGAGAAAGATCTTTTCTGCTATTGAGAGATCTAAGTGAAAAGAGTGAAATTGCAATAAATTGCATAGGTAACCAAAAAGAAAATTTTTTCTTTATCATTTAGCTTTTCATTGCTAGAGAAAACAGTTCTGAGGCATGTTTTTAGAAGGGTAACAAAAGAGACTTTGATCAGAAGAGTTTACATAAGTAGCTAGAAGTATTTTCACTTTAATGCTTCTTTAAAAGAGGAGGGGGAGGGATGAGGAACTTTACAAGAATTCTGAAGTTAGGAAGAAAAGATCTTGATTTACCACTATAGCTTCCTACAGATGTGTATACATGTCTATGTTCTCTGGCAAGCAGTAGTAATTCAATTATATTCACAAGGGAAGGCTGGCATTTGTGGTTACAAAAATCCTAAACAACCAACATATACTTACATATAATAAGAAGAAAGCAGACATTATGGAATGCATTGTATCAGTCAGAGTTTGCTGGCTCCAGGACAGAGGAGAATGGAAAAAATTTCATGGGATAAGTGGACAAGAGTTGGAAGATAGAAAAGAAAGTTCAGGAAGAGAATTTAAAATGACTTACGTATAACTGACAGATATCTAGAGAGTAAGCTCTAGGCCCCCAGAAGGGCAACTGACATTTTTATCAGGCTTCACAAACATTATCTTATTTACAAAGGTCTTTACACATGCTATCTCATTTGGTACTCCTCCCCCCCCCCCTCCCATCTCTATCTCTGTCTCTCTGTCTCTGCCTCTCTATCTCTGTCTCTGCTCCTGGATTTTCTTCTCTTGTGTTCTTTGGGTGATCCATTATATAATGCACTACCCTGAAATTCAGGAGTTGTTGGAGTTACCGTTGCTTTGTGTCAAAAATTAATAAGGCCCAACACAGAGATAGGCTGCCTCCAGCAGCAGAAGGTTGACTCAGTCAAACTGTCAGTTCACTGCTACCATTGTAGTCTGTGACCTTTGTGTCCTTATTCTTTACCCTGCCACCTTACATTTACCTGGAAAAGTCAGACCCTGCCTGGACAGCAGAACCATGTGCTTGCTTGCTCTGATCTGCCCTTTTTTAGGTAAGCCGACAATTCTTCTGCTAATGATTATTTTCCCCAACTTCTTAGCCCCTTGCCTGAAGGCCTAGACTGGAAAAGAGGTGGGGCCTGTCTTAAGCAGAACTGAGGCAAAGCTGATCTTTAGTGTCCCACTTCTTCCTTTTTCAGTATTCTAACATTAGGGAGAAAATGCCTCAGCCTACCTTCCTGGTACTTTGTGGCCCTCTCTTTACCCTCTCTCCTCCTTTGGATCCCATTCCAGTAGAGGTTTGCTTTCTATGTTACAAAGTCCCCTCTCTCCTCTGCCTCCAAGCTCTTGAAGATTAAAAAGACTGTTCAATCAAAGGAATGAATGTCTAATGGAATTTTTGACTCTGAATGTAAAGGGCAGGCAGAAAGATTTTTGTGCACTTCTCTCCCCTCTTTTCCCCAAGTCCCTTAAATCTTAGCACATAGGCACCTGTCTGTTCATGAGGGCAAGGGAACTGCTTTAGTCCTGTCTTTGTTATAGACTTAACTAATTGTCTTATACCTCACATACCTCTCTTCAAGAAGACGTGGGCCACTGTAGTAACAGTAGTAGCAGTAGGAGTAGCAGCAGTAGTGATAGCAGTGGTAGTAGTATCTAATATTTATATAGCACCTACCACGTGTCAGGTACTGGGCTAAGTGTTCTACAGTTATTAGTTCATTTGATCCTCACAACAACGAGAGGTAGCTGCTGCTATTACACTCATTTTACAAGTGAGGAAATGAAGGCACACAGAGGTTAAGTGACTTGCCCAAGGTCACACAGCTACTAAGTATCTGAGGCCATATTTGAGCTCAGGTCTTCCTGACTGTAGGCCCAGCGTGCCATACATTGTGCCACTTAGCTACCTTCAATATAATAATATTAACAATAAGGAGCATTTATATAGTACTTTAAGGTTTTCAGAGTGCTTTATGTGCTATCTTATTTAATCCCCACAACAACCCTGTGGATTAATTTTAAAAGTTGTTTTATTACTAGACAAGAAAGTATTTTATATTCATATTTAAACCAAGATTTCTCTGTGTTAGAAGTGCATTTTTGTATTAAGATTCCTTGGATGGAGCCTTGCATCTCCACTCATTACGTAAATATAGATAACTATTATCTCCATTTTACAGATGAGAAAACTGAGATTGAGAGAAGTTCAGTGCATGTGCACACCACTAGCAAGTATCTGGGGCAAGATTCAAACTTAGTTTTTCTTGACTTTAAGTCAAGTATTCTATTTGTGTACTACATCACTTAGCTGCCCCTCATGCTACAGGCAGTGAAGTAATGCATAGGTTGTTAATGGGGAGAAGTCTCAAACTCCAGGGTCCCCAGGAGAGAAACAGCTTCTAGAAGTATTAAGATTTCCAGCACTACCTCCAACTGCATGGCTGCAAGTAGAAGACAAGGAATGACATAGCCTCTTCCCCAAGCACACTGAGGGGTTTCTAGAAGAAAACTTACAGACGTCCTGTATGTTGTGCGGCTGATCGTTTAAGATGGACGTCACCTTCCCCAGTGAATATAATTAAATTACTACTGCTTGCTAGAGAACATATACATGCATACGCATCGATAGGAAGTTATTGTGGTCCCCCCAACTTTAGAATTCTGGTAAAGTTCCTCATCCCTCCCGCTCCTTCTTTAAAGAAGCATTAAAGTGAAAATACTACTAGCCACTTAGCTAAACTCTTCTGATCAAAGTCTCTTTTATTATCCAAGACCATGCCTCAGAGCCATTTTCCTTGACAATAAAAAGCTATTTAAGTGATAAAGAATACCTTTTCTTTTTGGTTACCTATGCAATTTATTGCAATTTCACTCTTTTGACTTAGATCTTTCAACTGCAGAAAAGATCTTTCCCATTTTCCTTGGCACTGAAAAGCTATTTGTTTAAATGGAGATTGATTGCATGATGCTTTACACCTGTGAGGTTCAGAACTTGTGAGAATTGAAGGGAAGAGAGAGAGATCCTAGTCTTCTAGCTTCTGGCTTTCATAGAGAAGACACACAGTTCCATCTTCTTTTCCGTTCTCCGTGGGTGAGCTTTGAGACTCTCTCTCTTCATTGAGCTGAATTCTCTTGTTCCCAACGGGAGAGCTCATTCACTTTGTGTATTATCTGGTATTATAGTCTCTTATGATTCTTTCTCTGATTTCTGTTTGCCATCAGTTTGGGTAAGTGGATTTATTATTTTGAATGTAAGTTCGTTGTAGAACTGGCATTTGGTGGGAAGGGGGTCAAGCCTTGGATATATAACTTGGGATACTCCTCCATTAAGGAATAGCAATCAGAAGCATAGCTTGAACCCAAAAATTACTTCTTCTAGACTAACAATATTTAAGGGAGCAGATAGATATAATTCTAGCCCTGTGCTCTCTATGTCTGAGGAGAGCAGAGTATCCATCTTCTGACTCAAACCTCCTGCTTTCCCTCAGGGCAGAAATCAGTCTCCCTTATAGAAGGGTTGGGAGTTGGCGGGGGTTGGGGGGGAGAGGAAGAGATTCAACAGATGTCTATTCTTGCCTCCCTGTGAGCCATAGCTAAAGAGACCCATATGGACACACATAACCTACATAGGCAAAACACAGCACTAAACACTCCTGTATTTATAAGATGATTTCATTTCCTTATGCTAATTATGCTAATGTCAGCATAGCAGGGAATGTCAAGCACAGCAGGATGAGAGGTAGGAGAACCTAGGGGGTGGGGAGCAGAGAAGATCAGAAGATCGCCTCCAATAAGCTTCCCTTATACTGTGGCTAATGCGACCTCCAGCTAATTGCTTCCACCCCTCCATCTAAAGAGGCTGCATCAGAGACTTATGGGAAATAGACAGTGGAAAGTGGGCAGGTAGTTTGCAGAGAACTTGAAGATGAGGACAGAATGAGGCAATTAGTTGCCAGGTGAGGCTGTGGATGTGGTGTTGTAGCATAGCTGTCAGGACTCCTAGGCATGTCCCACTTAATTCTTTTTTAATGCACAGAAGAAAATAAAGGGCAAATCAAAAGGAAGCACAGACAAGGAAGACAGTTTTGAAAGTAATATATAGAATTTATCATATGCTTTACATAATATCAAATTATATGAAATGGAGATACACAATTCCATAGAGAAAGCTTTCTATGTTTTGCTACATATATGGAAATGTTTTTGTTTTGTTTTGTTTTATGTGGGAGAATGTCTTAAGCTCAGAATGAAAAAAAATTTTGGAGGGTGGAAAAAAGTCTATATTATGTGGTTCCTCTATGAAAAACATTGATTTTTCTTCTTTTTAAAGCACCTTCATTTCTTGATATATCTTTCCTATTCCTACCCCAGAGATTTATTCCTTGTAACAAAAATTCAAAAACGGAAAAAAGGTAGTTCAGCAAAACTAAACAATATATCAACCTAGTCTGACAGTACATAAAATGTTCCATACCCATAGCTATACACCTCTGCAAATTTGCCTTTGAGTCTAAGCTTGACCTTTGCACTTACAATGCATTCAGTTTCAGTTTTGCAGTTGTCTCCCTTCTTTCCATTTGCACTGTTGTAGTATAAATAATATTTTCTTGGCTATTTTAATTTCACTTTGCATCAGTGCATACAAGTCTTATCATGCTTCTCTGAATTCTTCATATTAATCCTTTCTTGAAGATACAACAATGTTGTTTTACAAGCATGTACCACAATATGTTTAGCTATTCCCTAAATGATAGACATATGCTCTCTTTCCAGTTCTTTGCAGCTTCAAAAAACAGTGCTGTTATGAATATTTTAGTGGATATGGTTCCCTTTTTCCCCCTTATCACTGACCTCCTTCAAGTAGATATCCATTGGTGGAATCTCTTGGTCAAAAGATATGAATAACTTTCTTAGCATAATTCCAAATTGAATTTCAGAATGGTTGGATGTGATTCCCTTTTATAATATATTTGAGGCTAAGTGTATCTTTAGTTTCACATTTTAATGTACTGGAATTATGTCAAGGAATTAGAGACCACTTAGTGAAATAACAGAACATCTGTACACGTGAAAATTCTTATCCACCGCAGTTTTATTTCAAGGTGGTCGATTTTCCTATAAATCAAGAAAGAACATCTTTTAACAGTAACTCAATTTGGTCAAAGTCAAGCAAAGTTCTAAGGTACTACGGAACAAACAAATAGGCAGATAGATAGATGTGCAATGTTAGGGGGTTGAACTGAAAAAGACTATAATTCACTTAGTCCTTGTCTGCAAATCTGGCCAGAGCAAAGAAAAACTAGGCTGTGGATAAGAATTATTTAGCAGTTTGAAAGTAGGTCCTACAGTTCTAATAACATCCTTTATTTTATTTTATTCTCAGTATATTGATGCTTGCTAATGGTGTTCAGAAATAGCATGACTGCAGTACCTAAAAGTTTAGGATCAATGAGAGAATTCCTCATGTCAACCACAATTATTATGGGCTTCAGAACTTTTGGAACCCATCTGCAAAGTTGATTGATTGAAGGCCACCTTCATATGAAAGAGAGGGCCAGATTCTATAGTCTTTGGCCATAACTAGACACACGAGGATATGACTATTGTTATGGTATTTTAAGGGTGGGCATGTGAGCATTCTGGCCATGACCTATTAAAAACCTACTATTTTTCTCTTGATTAATAGCTGATTATTGAATCAGAACCAAGAGTTTTCCTCTTTTCTACTTCCTCATCCAGAAATCAACAGGTGTGGGAAATATTTCTCAAAGATTTATCCAGGCCAAGATCTAATCAGACAGTAAAAGGAATTCTAAGTTTGGGCTAATGGGAGGATTTTCATTGTGTTTACTCAGACAAGTCGGAGAAAATGTTGATTCTCCCTTTTATCAGACAGGTGATATAGAAAGTGATTAGTCTCTTTGATCAAAATTTGAGTGATTCAAGTCACATACCCCAAGACCCTCATTGTAATATAGCCCAATCTCTCATTGTAATATTCATTCTCTCATTAATTGCTAACCAATCAGAGTCGATTGCCATTCTCAGGAATATCTGCTCTTTTAAGAGCATATAAACTGTGAGCCCACCACCATGAGGGGTTTTTGGTACAAGAGAGACAGACAAATGACCATCCTTTTATTAATAAACATTCTGGCATTATTAATAAAATGATTAAATTACCCAGAAACTATGTTTCTTGAACTTTTAAAAATGCCACATCTATGAGTCAACCTGCATTTTTAAAGGCAAGGTGAAAGTGGCAGAAGCCTGATGGGCTTCAAAATTTTGCCCGTTATTCTGGCCTGCCTTCATGAAAGTTAGAATGGTCTACTTTATGGAAATAGCTTGTCCCTAAGGGTAAGACCATCTGGAGTTGCCTTATGATCTCTAATAACAACCTTCAACCCTGCAGGTGCATGCATGCATGCACGCAAGCGCACACATGTGCATGCGTGCGCACACACACACATACACACACACAGTATTGTTAAGTAATGGAACAGGAAGCCATGAAACTCTGCTCTAACAGAATCTGTCTCAGCAATAGCTACTAGCACATTCTGTCTGGCTGCCTAGGACAAGGGAAGAGTTCTGATCACATCCCAAACTGTCCCTTTCATTGGCAGTTAGATTATTAAGTTTAAATATGAGTGAAGATGAGGGTACTAAGGGGATATCTTGGTACCCAAAGAAGCTCAAAGTGGAGACTTAAGGTTTCTTTTTTGTAGAACTGCCCAGATTTACACCATGTTTGAACTGACTTTCAAAGACTTTCAAAACAGGTGGCACTACAGCAACATTGTGCTTTTGGACCAAATCCAATGTTTTTTTAGGCTGACATTTCACAACAAGTCTTGACATTGGCACAGTTGTAAGGTTAGTCTGTGGTGCCTTCACTATCCCATCACACCCCTCCCCCATCTCTTTTTGATGTGTTCTGTCTCCCCTTTGTAGGTGACCAGTACCATCTCTACCATGAAATCTGCATTTAGTGAAGCTTCTGTCTTAGGAAGGCTTCCTTCTTATTTACACCTGCAAAAAGGCATGGAGGTGTGATGAAAGGAGTGCTGGAATGAGAAGCAGAGGAGGAGGGCTCAATTCAAGTTCAAATTCAAGTTCTGTTACTTAATAAAAGTCTGGCCTTAGACAATTGCTTAACCTCATTGAGCCTCAGTTTTCTCATCTATAAAATGAGGGCAGTGGACTTGATGCCTTCTAAGGCTCTCCCAGTGTAACAATAATGCTGCTTGCTGCTACCATGGCTGTGTAAGGCCAATAACACCAGCACACAGGAGGGCTGCTAGCACAAGTTCTCTGATCTGCTTTTCTAAGGACAGCAACTTTAAGGGGTTTACAATCTCACTTTAATTAAACATACATATATCATTCACTTAGTTCAGGGGGAAAAGTCAGTACCCTGAACTTCAGAGAAAACACAAACAGAAATTATAAGCAGAAATTATATAAACGGCAAAATAACACAAATCAACAGACAGGCTTCTAGCCATCTGACCAAGATATTACATACATAGTTACCAGACAGAGATGCACCAACATCTGGGTTTTTCAAAGCCAGGGGGCTCCTTGATGGCTACCCAGAGTCTCCACACTAACACTCTTCCAACAAGTGAGCCCCCAAAGCAAAATGCCGATCTCAGAGCATATACACCCTGTTTAGGGCCAGAGGGCTTCACACCTCTTGCAACTTAATTGGTAAAAGGGTGTGGGCCTTCCTATAAACCAAGGCAAGACTCACTCAAAGGCACTTGATTGCCTTAGTGCTGAGAAGCACTCCATAAGAAAAAAACAGTAAAAAGTCCCACTTTACTTGCTCTTGGACCCAGCTCTAAATCTAGGAATCTATGCTTACTCTTCTTTGGTCAAGACCATTGAATAATAGAATTATGGGACTGAGAGCTAGAAGTCATCAGGTCCACTCTTCTCACTATAGATGAAGACTATTCACAGATTTTCAATAAAATTAGCACTTCTCTCTACTCCTGTTAGCTACTCAAATGGTATACAAGAAACCCTTCCTCCTCCTCCCTACCACAGCACAACCAACTGAAAAATGGTCTCATTGGACCATTTTGAAGTGCTGTCTCATGGTGTTTGTGATTTTGGCAGGAGACTATAAATCAATAGTGATTTGCTAAGTGTTCACCTTGGTTAGCTCTGCTGAAATGATGTAACTTAGTTATATCCAAAGATAAAGTGAACAACTGGTAACTCTCGAGTCACTTAGGGGCAATGCTGAATAGTAGAATTCTTCAAAATTGGACTTTTTCCCAAACAGAACAAGGCCAAAGAGCAAGTGAACACAACATTGTTCTAATCCTCGTTACATGAAAAAAAGTACAGGGAAAAAAATCGTTAAAAAAAAAACAAACAAACCTACACCAGAATGGTGAGGAACACAAACAGATCAGGAAACCCAGGGATTATAACAAATTTGGTGCAAACTAGCAATTAGGTATATGTATGTGTATATATATATATATATACATATACGTATATATGTATATATATATGTACCATGGAAACATATATATATATATATATATATATTTATCTTTCAAGATGCTACAAATATATTTATATTTGGTTTTTTCTAAGGTATACATGTTACTTCCCCCCATAGAATATTGTCTCTTTGAAGCCAGGAACTATTTCATTATTCTCTTGAATCACCAGTACCTTACAAAGCACTTGGTACACCAGAATCACTTAATAAATGCTTGATTCTTTTCTTTGGCCCAGGCCATACCAATGATTTCACTGGGGCAAGGAATTCTCAGAGAAGAAACCCTCATTGAGCGATACCGTTCAGCACATAATCTGCAATGTCTGGTCTTAGAGTTTTCTAGGCCCCAGAGAGGTTAAGTGCCTTGTCTGGGGACATACTGCCAGTATATGTCAGAGATGAGACTTGAAGCCAAGGTGTTCTTACCTTTGAGGCTGACTCTTTGTCTAGAAGCTTCCTCTCATGCCTTTAAATGTACCAAAAAGAAAAAAGCCAGTTAAAGACTCTGTGGGACCTCCTGCTGACTGTAGAAACAAAAATGCTCTTGGGAGACAGATCACTGAAAGGGAGATCATGAAAAGGCTGAATGAATTCTTAAGCAAAGAAACATTAAGGAGATTCTCATTCCCATATTGTCCCTTGGAAAATGGAGTAATTATGGGTACTAGATCAAATAACCAAAATAAACCAAATGAACAAAAATAAATGTAAGTACCTATGTGCCAGGTACTATTCTGGATTTGGGTGATTCAAAAAGAAAAGTAAGCTAGTCCTTGTTCTAAAGGAGCTTACATTCTCCTGCGAGAGAAACATTTTTATAGATTTTGTGTGTGTGTGTGTGTGTGTGTGTGTGGTCATTTTGGTGGGGGGATTAGGATACCCCTCGCATAGGAGGTGGCCCTTGAGCTGAGCCTTGACAGAAACTCAAGAATCTAAGAGGCAAAGATGAGATGAGGAGGGGGTACTTCCCAAACATGAGGAACAAGCTTCACAAAAGCACAGATAGAGGAAATAGTATGTCATGTATAGGGAGCAGCAATTAGGCTAGCTAGGCTGAAATATAGAGTGTGCAAAGGTGAGTAATAAATAATAAGCCGGAAAAGGTAGGCTGAAGCCAAATGGTGCAGGACTTTAGATGCCAAAAGGAGAAGTTTCTGTCATCTCCTAGAGGCCACATGAAGTCACTGGAGAGTCCTAACCTGGGGAAGGGGGTGTAATATAGTCAGACCTATGCTGTAGGAATATCAGTTTGGCAGCTTTATGGAAGATAGATTGGAGAGAGAAAAGATAAAGCAGAAAGGGCAATAGCTAGCATGTATATATAGCTGTTTAAGGTTTGCAAACCACTTTACATATTATGTCACTTGATCATAACAGCAACTCTGTGAGGTAGGTGCCATTATTATCCCCATCTTATAGATGAAGAACCTGAAGTTGAGAGAGGTTGAGTTACTCGTCCAGAGTTATAAAGCTACTAAATGTGTGAAGCAGGATTTGAATGCAGGTCTTCCTGATTCTGACTCCCTCACCATGCCTACTGTACTACTTAGCTGATTCTAAATAGGCATAAGTCCGAGGGAGGTGATGAGGTACTGAATTAGGGTGGCAGCCATGTGAATAGAGACAAGGGGATGGAAAATGGACCAGATTTAGCAATTAAACAATTATTAAGGGAGGGTGTTGGGAGAAAAGAATCAATGATTACTCTAAGGTTGGAGCTCCTTCCATAGAAATAGGGAAGTTAGGAAGAGAGAAAGTTTTTGTGGAAAGATAATGAGCTCTGTTTTGGATATGTTTAGTTTCAGAAACCTATGGGACATCCAGTTGGAGATGTACAATAGAGAGTTGTTGACACAGGACTGGCGTCCCTTCTCTGTCATTTCCTTATCTGATTTTTTTTTACTCCCACTGCCTACAAATACACTTAGGTGTTCCCCACCTTTAAACATCCTTTACATTACCTTGGTAGCCCACTAAGTCAAAGCCATAGAAACACTTCCTCATCTTCCACTACCTTCTTCTTGCCTTGCAAACTGTAGTCTGGACTGAACACTACTGACATCACTTCCTCCAAGGTTACTTGTAATGTCTTAATTGTTAAATCCAGTGGCTTTCCCTCAGTCTTCATCCTTCTTGACCTCTCTGGAGCTTTTGATATTGTTGCTTATCCTCATCTTCCTGAATACTCCTTTCTGTTTTTATCACTGCTCTCACTTGATTCTCCATCTGTGTGATCATTCCTTCTCAGGCAACTTTGCGGGTTCATCATCCTACCCCCATACACTAGGGTGAGTATCCGTCAAGCTTCAGTCTTAGGTTTTCTCCTTCTTTCTTTCTGTACATTATCTCTTGGGAATCTCATCAGTTACAATGCATGCAATCATCTCTCTGTAGATGACTCCCAATTCTATACATATATCCCTAATCTCTCTGAGCTGTAGTCCTCCATTGCCAGCTGGACATTGATACCTGAATATCCTGAAGGCATCTCAAACCCAACATGTCTAAATGGGCAAGTAGAAGAGAATTAGAGGGGAAGGATGTAGAGGGACTTTGAGGCACAAAATAGAGGATATAACCCTGGAGCTATCCTTGGGTGTTCATTCTCACTTACCCAGCATATTCAATAAGTTGTCATCTCTTGCTGATTTTACCTCCATATTATTTCTCATATCTATCCCTCTCACTCCATTCTTGTACATACGCACATCTACCATTCTTGTACATACCTTTAGCTTCACTCGTCAGGACTATTGTAATTGCATCTTTTCCCCCCTTTTCCCCCATTTACCTTTTCATGCTTCTATTGAGTCTTGTATTTGAAGATCAAATTTTCCATTGAGCTCTGGCCTTTTCATCAGAAGGTCTGGAATTCCCTTATTTCACTGAATGTCCGTCTCCCTGCCTGAAAGATTACGCTCAATTTTTATGGTAGTTGATCTTTGGTTGTAGTCCAAGCTCCTTTGCCTTTCGGAATATCACATTCCAGTAATTGCATCTTAATTGGTCTCCCTATTTCTTGTCTCTTCCTGATCCAATCCACTTTCTGCTTTTCCTAAAACACACGTCTGATCATATTGCTCTTCTTCTTTAGAAATGTGAGTGGTTTCCTCTTACCTCTAGTATAGATTATAAATTCTTCAGCTCAGAATGAAAAACCCTTCACAATTTGGTTCCATCTTACCTTTCTAGACTCAATTCATATTGCTCTCCTTCACATACTCTATGTTTCAGTCAAATTGAGCTATTTGCTGTTATCTAAACTTAGTATTTGATCTCCTGCCTCTCTGCCTCCCATTTTTAAAGTGCACTCCCTCCATTGGTCTATTAGGATCCTTTGCTTATTTGGGGATCAGCTTAAAGCCCACCTCCTATGTCTCCTGAGGTGACTTTCTTGATCCCAGCTGGAGTCAAAAGACTTGGGGGATGCTGGTCCTAGTAGGTGGAAGTTGTTGTTGTTGTGTTTGTCCTTCATTCTCAAAGAGGACCATGACGTCAGGGAAATGATGACATGACTTGCAGTTGACTTTGATTTGAGTTGAGGGAAGGCTATGCAAGGTCACCAGCCTCACTTTCTCCTCCAGAGCCATGTGGGTCCAGTGGCCTGATATTCACCAGGATGACTGGAGATAGCCCAAGAAAGGTTTTAGCCCTCTGTCTCTCCACCAATTAGCTTGCATTTTCTTTTTTGTCAACATGTATTCTTCTAGTTGAATGTAAGAAGCTTGAAAGCAGGGACCACCTTTGGTTTTTTTTCCTTTGTCTACTCAGGCTTAGCAAAGTGCCTAGTACTCATTTAATAAGTTCTTGTTAAATTCAGTTGACCTTTTAGACCAGAGAAAAAGTCAGGCATGATCTGATTTAAGTTAACCACAACTTTAGACAGGTAAACTTGGTTGATCCAGGAGAGAATGGAAATAAAAGAAAGGGTGCTTCCTTTACCACTCCATCCTCAGCAGGTTCCTGTCTTTGCCAGTCTTGAATCTCAGCATAGTCTGGGTTCCCATAGGCTGGATGATATGAGAATAGAACAGAAAAAGACCCACTAAGAGAACTATTGAGGGTTTGGGGGAGGGGATGCTGGGAGGACAATGCATGACATACTCTCACTTCCAAGATACAGTAGTACTCAGGACAAATGGGTAGGCCAACACAAGTCTCAGATATAGACTTATATCTGATATGATATATCTTATATCATAATAAACTCAGATATAGGTCAAGAGCAATTCATTATAATAGCAAACAATGTTGGTCCTTTCCACCTTTAGATAAAACAAGAGATTCGATTTCTTTACCAAATCCAATCATGAAATATAGTTTAGGACTTTAGGTGATGCCCTTATGACATTTCAGTGTATTCATATGTCAATCTTTCTTTGGTCTCTATTTATCTGTGAAAAAGTATCTGCACCTTGTTCTTTTGCTATTTAATTTCTACAACACATTGGAAAAACCTTCTGAAGTGTTTGACACCTGCAAAATGATTTCATTTGTTTTTTTAATTTAGCTTTTAAATTTTATTTTAATCTTTTTCTATTTTATAAAATTTTTGCATTAACCAACACCATCTAAAATGAGCACAAACATATACACAGTAGAAGAGAAAACAAGGGTTATACATGAACTGATTAGTCTTTTTTTATCTGCAGCTTACTTTTTTTTTTTAACCAACATGTAACTTTCAAATCTGTCCTGCTTCGAACCTGAATGGGTTTGAATGAGGGTATTTGAATGAGCGTATTAACAAAAGGAAAATAAAATGCTGTGGTAGTGCCAGGGTCTGCTACTTAATAACTGTGTTTCTAAATCACTTTATCTCTCTGGACCCAGTGTCTCTCTTTGTAAAAATGAAAGAGTCAAACTAGGTGATCTCTCAGGTTCAAGCCTATGAGCGTTCTAAATCTCAAGAGCCTGACTCCTGATAAAACTGCCATACAGAGGTATTAGGATGATCTTGGCAGCACCGAAGTTACTTCTAGCTTCAGAAAATATGTCCAGAGAAGATACGATGTACCAGAACCTCTCCCAGGGAAGTAAAACAAATGCAGACTTACTAACTAAAGGGCATACTTACAGAAGAGTTGCCTCAAGCAGTGGCTTGATTCCAAAAGTGACAACATAGAGCTTAGGTGACCTGGAGTTCCCCTGAAAGATTGATCAGTTGTGTTCCGGCTGCTGCAGTTTTGGAATTCGTAAAAATTATATGCAAGACCCTGAACCTCACAGAAATTATGCTTTGAAGGACAGATCATTAGCTCAATCTGGACCCCAGCTGTTGATCCTGTGACCCTGACAGAATACATAGAAAAAAAAACAGATAAACAATAGTAAGAAATGAATGCAGATAAAACAAAACTGCTAATACATGTAGAGAGCATTTATTTTTTTTTAGCATTATGTATGCATTTGGAGAAGGGTAAAGATATAAATATCAAGAACTTTTTTTCCTGAAATAACATTGCCTTGTCCTCCAAAATGAAGAATCTTCTTTCCGTGTGGGAAATTCATATGAGGTTCCTGAAGCAACATTGGAACTGAAGCCAACAAGGAATGTATTCCATATGTTAGCACACTTGCAATATGCTGATTTCTGGGTACATTTGATTCCAAGGGGAGCAAAGAGAGAGAGTCTGGTTTCACAGGAGCTCACAAGAATGGATACATACAGGATCATAGATTTAGAGCTGAAAGAGATAATTAAGGTTACCCAATTCAACCTCTTCATTTTATAGATGAGGAAACTGAGTCAGACAGATTTTAAGTGACTTGCCAAGGGTCCCACAGCTCTTAAATAACTCAGGTGGGATTTGAACACAGAACTTCCCAACTCCAGGTCCAGCACTCTATCCCCAACTATATCATGCTTTCTTTTATGATTAGGTATGATATTGTCTTCTTCCCACACCTAGAAACCACATTTAATTCTTTGAAATTTTTACTTTTAATATGTAAAGATATATTGGACATCTAGGTGGCACAGTGGTAGGATGCTGGACATAGAGTCCCGAAGACCTGCTCTTGTAATTTCTTTATGATCCATGACCTTTTATACTTAGGTCATGTATTCATTTGGGACTTGTAGTATACAGTATTTTATATTGGGCTAAACCTAATTCTTCCCAGACAGGTTTCTAGCTTTCTAGAACGCACAGATCTGAACAGACAGTCACTCCTTGGCTCAGAAAGTTTTAGTGGCTCCTCATTGTCTTTAGGATAAAATGTAAAATATTAAACATGGAATTTAATACCCTACATCATGTGTTCCCCAATTCCCTTTACAGCTTTATTTCCTCCTCTTTCATAGGACTGGAGATCTACAGTTGGAAGCAGTGTTAAGAAAGTATCTAGTTCAACTCCCTCATCTTACAGATAAGGAAAATGGAGGCTTAGAGAGGATATGTGACTTGCCCAAGATGATACAGCTAATAATAAATGTTGGGCTTAGGATCTGAACCTAAGCCTTCAAGTCCTGCACTCCATCTGCTACATCATGTCACCTCTCATGCACTCAAAGGCCTTCTAACCAAACTGGATAATTAGACGTTCTCCAGTCCTAGCCTTCCATACCCTTCTTTCATGAGCCCTTAGGAACATTCTCCAGGCCTGCAGTGTCCTCACTTCTCTACATCTTTGTAGGCTGAATGGATAGCTAAGGCTCAGCTCAGTTGCTACCTCCATCATGAAGCTTTCTCTAAAACATGTCAGTTCCCCCCACCCCAAGTTGTCTTCTTATAGCATATTGTCTAGACCTCTCCTTATCACATTCTATCAATACCATGTTTGACCAGACCTCTGATTTTTTTGGTATAGGAAGCTCTCTGGTGAGGAAATGCCTATCAGTGAAGATCAGCAACTTCTCTGCAACTTACAGCCCAAGACAGGTGTCAGGAGAGGTGTCAGGAAGGGCCAGGCCAGCTGTGTTCACTCCTTTATTCCTCTGGCTCCACTTTTTAAAAAATAATTATTTTTTATTATTTAATATTTTTAGTTTTCAACATTGATTTCCACAAGATTTTGAGTTACAAATTTTCTCCCCATTTCTACCCTCTCTCCCACCCCAAGATGGCATATATTCTGATTGCCCCTTTGCCCAGTCTGCCTCCCTTCTATCACCCCACTCCCCTGCCCTTATCCTCTTTCCCCTTACTTTCTTGTAGGGCAAGATAGATTTCTATACCCCATTGCCTGTGTATCTTATTTCCCAGTTGCATGTAAAAACAACTTTTTTTTGAACATTTGTTTTTAGAACTTTGAGTTCCAAATTCTCTCCCTTCTTCCCTCCCCACCCATCCTCCTTGCGAAGCTCTGGCTTCACTCTTGAATCTCTGGGCTTTTTTTCTCCAGCGTGCTCCTTCTCGCTCTGGAAGATCCTTCTGTCCCTGAAGCCTTTTCCTGCACCAAGATCCCTTTGAGTCTGTAGCCCCTTCCTCTGATTGATCAGTTCTTAGACCCTCCATTTAAGGAAGGGCTCGGGCTAGCCATCTTTACTCTCCAGTCCTGCTTCTGACTTGTTGGACTTGTTTCTCCACCATGTGGCACCTCATATGGGTACCCCAGTTTTTCAGTTTCCTTTTATGTTACGTCTTCCCCCATTAGAATGTAAGCTTCTCAAGGGCAGGGACTGTCTTTCTTTTTGCTTCTACTTCTATTCTCAGCACTTAGCACTGTGCCTAGCACATGGGATGCACTTGATAAATGCTTGTTGCCAATACTATACTTATTTCACTTCAATTTAACAAATATTTATTAGTATTCCTGCTATATGTAAGGCACTATACTGAAACCCAGGAGATACAAAGTTCTGCTGGATTGAACTGGATTAAATTAGTAAGAAAAACTTCTTCTTATCTGACTTTCAAAGACTTCCTTCTTTTGTCTTTGTTCTCCCTGGCTTGTCCTATGGAAGATTCTTTTCTGAAGTTGTTAATGATTCTGGCCCTTGGAATATCTTAACCTACTCTTTCCATCCTGGTTCATTCTAACTAGGTTGACAACAATATCTAATATTTGTTACTGCAATCTATAGTGAAGTTGACTTCTCTACCGTATTGTTCTAGACCTTTTTGCCCTGGACCTTTTCCTCTCTGGAGGCCATCAACTTCCAGGACTCCATGTTTTAGGCCATCATTATCATCCTTTTCCCTAAGCTCCAAGACTGGACTTTTTCCATCATGTTTCTTCCTCTAGACTGAGCTTTTTCTTGATCATGTCTTCTTGTGGGCCTCCAATCAAATTCTTATTTAAGATTCTTTGGTTCCCAGTTGTTGGCAGAGCTAAGCCAAAAGATACATTTGGGGACTATTTTTTGTACTTTCTAGACTGAGGATTTTTAATGACTCATCCTGATAATACCCTCACACTTCCCTTGGGTCTAATGGTGAAGATGGCATTGAGTTATGGTTTCCAGGTTTCACAGTAGAAAAATACATTAAACGTATCACGAATGCTTTTGAACAATGACAGTGTATAACACTACAGCTAACATTTATATAACATTTAAAAATTTTGTAAACACACTACATATGCTATTTCATTTGATAACCACAGTGTGGTTCTGCTGAAAAATAAATTGTGGAAACCAGCCATTTAAAAATTTTTATTTTTCTAGCAGACTGGATTTCAGGGTAAGTAAACAAGAAGATAGGTCTTTTCTGCCTGACTTTAAAAGGGATTTCAATTCTGGTTTGAAAGGCATACTACCTGAGATGAAAGGAGATTCTGTTTTTCCTCTCATTATTTTCTTACCTGTTGACAAAGGACTAGTAGAATAGTGGATTATCCCTAAAAGAGTTCTTAATTAACTTCTTCATTTTTCAAAATATTTTAAGAGGTTGAAGTGTGTTACCTGGCATTGTTGGTGTAAAAGCAATCTATGCTCCATGTTTCCTGGCACACGGAAAGTGCTTCATGAATGCTTGTTGAATGAAAAACACCTTAAAATCTGAGACAGTTCTCATCTCCTCAAGACCACTGGAGGTATCTGGGTGGGAGGACAGGGAGATACTGGGTAGAGAGTTGTCCTGTGAAGTCCTCTCTGAACTTCTGTTGGCTTAGTGAAAGCAAAAATTGTCTACTGATTTGTAGGGGCAGCATGGAGTGGTAGAAAGAGCCTTGGTATTGAGAAACTTGGGTTGAAATCTTGCCTTTGACAAGTTACCAGGTCTGGAAAGACTTCAGATTTCTGAGTCTTAGTTTTCCCAGATATAAGATGGCAATAAAAATATCTGTACTATTTTCCTTCCTTTTCCTCTGGTTTCAATTAAAATGCTAAATGTGGATTATTTTTATTACTGCTCATAACCCAAATTCAGAATAATCTTTGATGATGATAACATGAGGGTGCCTGCCTTCCTGTTTTAAATTAGTATGAAGTAATCTTCATGAATTTTGACTTCCAAAGTACTTTATGTTCTCATGTAAATTTTGTTCTACGAGTACAAAGTGTTATGGATGCATTTATGAGTTGGTCCTTGGCCAAACAGTTGAGTTGTTTAATTGCAGATAGAATAGAGATTAAGGCCTGAAATTCAATGCCAAATAGGATAGAACATATTGCATGAAATGCTTTTCTTTTTTATATGAATTTTTGTAAACATCTATGGTTCTCTTTTTTAATCTCCCCCATACCACAAACACATTGAGCAGTTTAAAAAAAACCTTATAACAAACACACATAATCTGGTAAAACAAATTCCCCCAAACAAATTGGTCACATCCAAAATTGTATGTCTCCTTCTGGATTTTCAATCCATCTCCTCTCTGGGAGGAGGAGCATGGTGTGATTCATCTTCAGTCTTCTGGACTAACAGTTTTTCATCTAAATGCAGTTTTCACAAAACTGAGCATACTGGCAAAAATATTCTCTCCGGACAAGTATAGGATGAGGAATCTAAGGAAACACTTAAACTGTGCTCAGCTTCTCCCTGATCCTGGCAACTCATTATGCTTCTGTAGCCAGAAAAATCTAATCAAATCCTAAGAATTGTTTAGAAGCACCATGAAAGCAAACAGACAGCATAATTGTGTACTTATATAAATCATGAGGCATCCGCACCTGGACGTACTTCTGATTATGAATTTCAAGAACAACATCATAAAGCTGGAAAAATCAAAAGAAAGGCAATTAAGGGAATAAAGTGAGTTCCATAAGAGGGTAGAAAAATTAAGATTTTCTGTATTCCAAAACAAACTCAAATCAAGTCAATAATTACTGTTAACTCAAAGGTTGAATAGGGATGTGACTCACACCCACAAAATCATAGAGGAGGACATAAATTAGACAAATATATTCATGAGAGCATAGATCTAGATAATGCAAAGAGCCTCAAAAGGCATCGGGTCCAATTCCTTCATTTTACAGATGAGGAAAAGAAGTCCAAAAGATGTTAAATGCTTTGCTTAAAGTCCCACAGGAAGTAAGTTGGAGAAACAGGATTTGAATGCAGGTCCCTGGACTCCAAAGCCAGTGTAACATGTAGCCTCTTATACTTGTTGAAATACATGTTAGTCAAATTCTAAAATATCAGAAGAGGATATCCCTTGAATGCTGCAGGAGCTAATTTTATAAAAAATAAAAGGAGACATTGCAGCATAGTGAATAGAGAATGGTTGGGAACTCTATTGCTTGGCCGTAGTCTAACCCAGGAAGACATGGGTTCCAGTCTTTCCTCTGACATATGCTAGTTAAATGACCCCCATAATCTCTTCGTTCCCTAGGCAAGTCTCTAAGACTTTAAATTACAGAGGGGTTATAGCAAACAGACTCAGAGTGCATAAAAAAATCTTATCTCTATCTGGAAACAAAGCTCCCTATAAAAGTATAGAAAATAAATAAATAAGGTTTAGATAGAGCAGAAAACTCTTGAGGGTGGCCATGCTAGATGACCAGATCAGGGACGAGGCAAGGAAGAGAGGGTGAGGAGGGGATAACTTCATCACGTCCCCAAGTATGGCAATCAGGTACATCCAAGCAAACTGCACATTTTGTGCAGGTGGAAAACTCCTAAGGTGGGTCAGTCAGCCAGAGAAGACTCCAGTTGCTTATGAATTTGTTCAATTCAGGGTTGCAATACCCTTCCTTGCCTCTGGCTTAATGATGGCACATTTCTGCCAGGAGTCCTTCCACTCTTATGAGAGTGAAAGTTCCCTTCCCATGATCCTTCAGTCCTTCTAACTGGGAAAAACTATGCTTTCCATCAGCCCCCTTATCAATGAGAGGCTACGTTTATGTGTAGATGCAGGTATAGGTCTAGGTATAGATATATATCAGACAGAACAATCAAACAACAAGCATTTATTCATGCCTACTATGTGCCAGGCAACTGGGGATACAAATGCAAACAATGAGATGATCCCTAATAGAGGAGGATCTATGTGTATACGTACACACACACACACACACACACACACACACACACGCACACGTACAGATCTATCCTTCTATTTATCCACACTTTTTGTCTTCCATTAGGGATTTCGATATTTACATGTTTATTCCCAGTACCTGGCACATAGTGGGCATGAATAAATGCCTGTCTATTGATTGTCTGATTTGGAGAAACTTCTGCTCCTTGACGAGTCCAGTTCTTCTATCTGTGCATCCCATTTCCTTTCTCCTTTAGCACCTCTAGCACCTTAATCCATCGATTATCTCCTCTCTCTCATTTATCTTTAATCTCTTCCTCTCCATTGACTCCTTCCCCTCTGTTTAGAAATGCATTCCAGTGTCACCTAGTCTAAAACAAAAGTTTCTCTCCAATTTGTTAACCTGATCAAATTGTCTCTTCATAGAATGGTCAATACTCTGTGTCTCCACTTCTCCGCACCCTCACTCTTTAGCCCCTTGTAATCTGGTTTCCTCCTTCACCACTTTATTGAAACCGTTCAGACAAGGGATTTAGAATTAGGAAGACCTGGGTTTAAATCTTGCCTCAGATATTCATTAGATGTGTGATCCTCAACAAATCATTTAACGTCTCTTTGTCTCAGTTTCCTCATCTGTACAATGAGGGGTTTGGATCCACTGGCATCTAAAGTCCCTACTGGCTCTAAATCTATGACTAACGAAATCCACTGGGCTTTCCTCGGTACTTATTGTCTTTGACTCTATGATGCACTTGACGCTATTAATCACATCCTCTTTTGAAACTCTCTTTCCATGGCTTTCTTTTCTTTTCTTTCATTTTTTTTGGAGGGAGGAAGGCAGGGCAATTGGGGTTAAGTGACTTGCCCAAGGTCACACAGCTAATAAGTGTGTCAAGTGTCTGAGGCCCTCCATAGCTTTTCTAACACTTTTCTCTTCCTACCTCTCCATCTGCTTCTTAGCTGGAACTCTTTTTCTTCTTCCTCTCTCAGCTGTTCTTTCTCTCTATCCCCTAAATGCAAGCATTGTAAACAAAGGTTCTATCCTTACTCTTTATTTCTTTTCCCTCTCTACCCTCTCCTTTGGTAGTCTCATGCACTGCCAATTTATGTCAATAGCACCACTATTATCATTGGCTAGAAACCTCTAAGTAGCCTCTGATTCCTCTCTGAATGTCCATGTAGTTGCCCATCCTATACCTGCAATATCTCTTGGATTTCCTTCCCCTATTTGTGCCCTCTACCACTTTATTTAAATACTTCATTCCTTCTGTCTTGAATTACTGAAAAAAATTTTCCTTATCTTCTCACCTCCACTGTGTACTGCAAAGGGATTCATCTTCATAAATTATGGGTTTGACCAAGTCACTGCCTTACTCAAAATCAAAATTACCCACAATAGAAAGTGGAAACTTCTTCTGCTGTCCCAAAGTCTTTTATAGCCCTGTATACCATGGTTGTAACCTATCTTTGCCTTAGCTTTATTTTCATAGAGATTCAGTCAGAAGAGAATTTTCTCTTTTGCTTTCATAGAATCATAGACTTAGAACTAGAAAATGGACCTCAGAGAACATCTGATCCGAGTTCTTCATTTCAATGATTAAGAACCAAAGTCTAGAAGGGTGGAGTCATGTCCCACAGGGAGTTAGGGGCCCTCTGATTCCAAATACAGTGTTTTTCCTACTTTAGCATGATGATTCTGTTCTATGTTGGAATGACGTAGCTGTTTTAAGTTTTACAGGGAAAGATTCACTACAAAGGAGAGATAAAGCCATCAAACTGCCTATCATTTAAAAGTACTGATGAGTACAAATGTGGCAATGAGTTGGAGTCTTTTTTTAAAGTGTAATGAAGCTCAAGAATAGCAAACATTCTGATCATCACCTAAGAGCCTGTAAATATTCCAAAGTCAACAGAACTCATAAGGCTATATACGGAGACTGATCAAACTCTGGACCCAGCAGCCAAGATCAAGGCTATCTCCTGATAAGAGTTAGCCTTGAACAGCACTGGGAAGGTCCTCCTATTACTCCAGCTATCTAGGTTATCATAACAAGCTGAACTTTCATTTAACCTTGATCTTTCATGTACCCAAATGCCTTGATATGTATGTAAATGTGTGTATGTGCATATGTATATGCATATGTATATAGACTAGACCTGGGATTTCATTGTTTTAGGAAACTCCCTATAGTTTTAGAGAGGTGCCTAGAGCCCTGTGCCCAGGGTCACACAAAAGGGATGTGTCAGAGATGGGAGTTGAACCAAGATTTCCTGGTTCTGACATCAGCTATTTACTATAACATGCTATTATATATGTATATATATGCATATATAAATATATGTGTATGTATATATATGCTGAATAGGCATATAACTACCTACATACACACATACATGTAATGATTTTTGTTGTTTAGCTTAGCACAATTCTTGGCACATAGTAGGTGCTTAATAAATGTTTAGTGATGGGTTGATTAATTGAAATCTATTTATGGGTAATTCATAATAGTTGCTCCACCAGATGGACTAGTTTTGTTCTATAACCCAGAAATATGGAAAAGAAAAGATTTGATAATAGTTAGGTTGATGAGAAAGTAGGTAAATGATACATGTATAAAGGGAAGGGAAAAAAGTAAGAAGCATGGGAGTAGGAGTGAATAGTAGTGAACATGTATGGGGTACAGCGCAAAGAGAGTGCTATATCAGAGGACCTGAATTCAAACCTTCATTTAAAGGATCATAGATTTAGATGTGGATGGGACCTTAGAGGCCATCAATTCCAACCTTCTCATTTATGAAAAATAAATGTAAGGCACAGAGAAGTTGTGATTTGTCCAAGGTCAGCTAGCTAGCAAAGGTCTGAGATGGGATTCAAACTTAAATCTTCCTGTCTCTGAGGCCATCTCTCTTCCCGCTATGGCACATACTGACTTATGACCTTAGACAAATCACTTAACATCTCTAAATCTCAGTTTTCTCACCTGTAAAATCAGAGAGTTGGACACAATGACCTCTAAGGTCCTTCCAATTCTGGATTCTATGATTCCATGAATGAGATATTTGAAAAAGTAGTAAGGAGGTATGAAGGGAACCATAAAATGATTGTGTCACACAAAGTTAGATGAAAAAGAAACCCATAATAAGAAACCATAATATCAAAGGCAGAAGTCATGAAAAACGAATATTAAGAAGAATAATTTGAGCTTGTTCAAAATAAGATTGATAGAGATGACTTCTCTGGAGCATTTAACTATTGAGTCTCTCAGCCTTCTAGATCACCTTCTAACCTTGGGACTTCAGAATCACCGCCTTCTCTGGGTTCTCATCTTACCATTCTAACTGCTCCTTCTCTGTCTCCTTTCCTGACTTCTTGTCCTCTTTTTCTCTGATGGTTAAAGTAGGTATCCTTTCAAGCCTTTGTCTTGAGCCCACTTTTGTTCAAACTTTCTCACTTGGAATTTACTTCCTTTTTATTGCTTTAACTGTCCCCTCTATGCAGATGACTCCTAAATCTGTACTTTTAGTTCTTACCTCTCTTTTAGCTCCAGAACTGCATCTCTGTATTTCTATAGAAAACCTCTGTGTGTCCTACTGAAACCTCAAACTAAATCTGGACAGAACTAAGCTCATTATCTTTTCCACCAAACTTGCTCTCTCTTCTGACCTTAATATTCATGTTAGTGACATAGTTATTCACCCATTCTACCATGATTAACTCAAGGTTTAATTCTTCCCTCTGTCTTATCTCTAATATCCAAGTGGCTACCAAGACCCATAGATTCTATATTTAAAGTGTCTCTCAAATCCATCCCAGATTATCTCCCTCTAAACTAGCCTTCATACTGTTGCCAATCAATTAATGCCAGACTAATTTTACTTATGCTTCTTTTTTGCTCAAAAATCTTCACTAGTTCTCTATTGCTCACCAAATAAAGTTTAAACTTCTCTGTCATGCATTCAAAGTCTTTTGCAATGATATTACACCTTTCAAGACTTCTCATGTTATTCCTATCTTATGCACTTTGTGCTTGAATGGAGATCATGCTTTCTTTTAATGTTATTGCTTTTTGCTTCTCTTCTTCTAAATTGTCCTTTACTTCCATGTATTTGCTTTCCCAATCATTTATCCTCTTGTTATTTCTTTGGTGAGACTTAACATTGTAGATTCATGTTGTTCTATTCTGCCAATTACTTTTGCTGTGCAAAGCATGAATTCTGTTTTCAGAATTCTCATTTCTCTTTTTAACCATTCAAGAACAGTTTGCTGTAGTTCCACGTTCTCTTCACCACAGCATCCTCTGCTTCATCAGGTGTTGAATCTTTTGCCTTTGTTTTGCAGTATTTGTTCATAAATGTCTGAGATCTTTTACTACATCTAGAAGCTATATTGTTTTTTGCTGCTGATGTCTTTCCTGTTTGGTTTATCTGCTTATCTCAAAGTCTTTGACTTTTCTTCCTTCTGAGATCTTTGGTGATTTTAGTCTTTTTTGGTTTATTTTCACCTATTACTCACTTTATGACTCCCTCCCCTCTGACCACAGTTGCCCCTGGGAGCTGGATCTCAAAATATCTTAGCTTCATCCCAGTTTGAATAAGTCACAGTTCACAAGACTAAGTCTTTGCCTCAACTGATGTCTGAGGAACAGAACTGGCCCCAGTTATATACTGGGCTCTTGCTCTTAGGCTTAGTGGAGTGCTACACAGTCCTCCATACATGTGTCCTACCCCATTCCCTCTGTTCTTCAATTCTCTGGCCCAGTAGCACAGAGTGCAGCCATCAAAGTCTGAGCAAATTTCTGAAGTTTGGAGTTAGGATCTCTGCAGAACTTGGAGGAGGAAGGGGTCAAGGTGAGGAGCTAAGCTGTATTGCAAGCACAGACATGTATCCTACCCTGTTCCCTCTGTTCCTTTACTTTATACTATTGCACAGAATGCTGCCATGGGGCTATCTCAACCTGAATATATTTCTGCTGCTTGGAGTTTAGATCTCTGAGGCAGTGGAAAAAGAGAGAGGGGTTTGGGGTATGGAATTGAGTTCTGTTACAAGCTTATGGATTGGCTTGTACAACCTTACTGATGGGAGCATGGTGAGTGGTAGGGGAGTGGCTACTGACTGAGTACTCATTAGGTGTTAGAGAATATTGGCCTTCTCTGCTCTTAGTTCATCAAATTTTTACCTTGTTTGAATTCTTGGTGTCCTAGACTGTAGAAACAACTGCAATTGTTTTATCTAAGTACAGAATTCCTATTCTGGAGAGGATTGAGAGGCTGTGAGGATCAGAGAAAATGTCTAGTCCTTCATTTTGTTGATCATCTGACCCAGAAGACTTTCAAACCTTCTATACTTCAGTCATATTGGATGACTTTTTGTCCCACAAACATATCTTGTATTCATCTACTTGGTGCTTTTTACTTACTCTGTTCCTTATCCCTGTAATAGTCTCCCTCTCCATCTTCTTCTTCTGAATTCTTACATAGTCTTTAAACCTCAATTAAAATGCCATTTTCTCCATAAAGTTTTTCTTGCTCCTTTTTCCTTCCCCTCACCACTATTTCCCCCTCCCCCAATTGGTAAGGCCATTTTTGCCATCAGATCTCACAAAAAACAAACCAAAGCAAAAACTTTGTTTCACATTTTTCTAAAGTGTTTTTAGCTTGTGCTGGCATCTCCCTTCCTCTGGAAAAAATGAATCATTCCTTAAGGGAGTGAACATTTGAGGATTCAGAGAAACATGGCTCTTTCAACTACAGGAGGATTGGCAATCAGTAGAGATTGTTGACAACTTTGCGTAACATAGGTTGCTTTGGCCCTACTCTTTGAGGCCAGATCTATTATATTTCACTCCTCTCTCATGGTTCTCCAGTATCTTGAGAGAACTGAGAGGGGAGGAGTGTCTCTGTTCTGTGCCATTGGCTAGCGCCTCCATTGATTGTGCTCCCCCTGGTTTGAGAGTAGGGAATAATTCCCCCAGTCCCTTGCAACACCATAGTCTCCCAGGAGAGGAGAGGGATTAGGTTATAGCTTATTAAGTTCACACATAGCATCTGTTTTCACCAAATTCAAGTCCTAAACTCCTCTGGGCTAATATCTGGGTCCCTCACTTCTCAAGGCTTTCCTGTTGGGCTTAATGTAACATTCAGCCTAGAAGCCTTGGCTCCAAGATAACCAAAAGCTTGAGTTCTTGATTTAGAGACTCCCACCCCCATACCTAGAACTGAAAAGAAAAAAAGAAACAAAACCAAAACTCCAAACCTGTTTCTGGAGGGCATGTGGCTTAAAGGGAGGGGGAGCTGTCCCTCAGGCCCTTCTCCCTCCATCAACTTCCCCTTACTGCACAGTGTCACCTGCTTTGAGCGAATGAGTCCTTCAGTCCTGAATAGCCCTGAAAGAAAGTGACTTTGCTTAGTTTTTAAAATAGATCTATTTCTGACTACCAAGTCAATGGAAGAAGGCTGCTCCTTATCATTTACTAATGCATATATGTCCATACCTGCGCCAGTCCTCCAGTCTCCCTGAAGCAGATCTCTGGTGTCTCCCACTTATGTACTTCCATTTTAGGTAATCTGGATAGTTGCTTAATTTGAAAAATCTTACTCTGTTGTTTAAGGGAAATTCTTCAATATTTGAGAGATCCTAAAGGGGGAAATTAGTGGGTTTTGTTGTTTATTGAACCAGAGGGAAGAATTCCCTTCCATGAGAGATACTTTTTCTAGATTTCGAGAGAGAAAGCATACCAAGGTTTGTAGTCATCATATCTGAACATGGAATTGACAACAGGGTCTCTTTTGAAGTTGGGAGAAAGTAAATATTTTGTTCTCTAAGTAAGTTTTGTCATCATTTTGTATGGTAGTTATCTGTGTATATGTCACATCACCCTACTGAAATATAACCCTTTTAGGTCAGGGAATATAGCTTATCTAAACTTAGTAGGGGGGAAGCTACATGGCACAGTGCACAGAGTGTTGCCCCTGAAGTCAGGAAGACTCATCTTCCTGAGTTCAAACCTGCCTTCAGATACTTACTGGCTGTGTGACCCTAAGCAAGTCTTTTTAGAATAAGTCCTTGTAAGTGATTTTAAATAAAACACAAGCAAGGGTTGGAGGAATCTCTCATTTCCTACCAGCTACACTGCTTTTGGACTTCTCTGAAACCGTCTAACATTTGGCTAAATGTTGTCTAACATAAGGCCTGGCTTGGTACCTTCTTCTTTCTCTCCCTCCCTCCTTTTTTGTCTTCCTTTTGTGTGCAGTCTTCCCCCATTGGATTGTAAGTGCCTTGAGGGCAGGGGCTGTGTCTGTTTTTATTTATATTTGTATCTCGAATTCTTAGCACCGTGCCAGGCACATGGTAGGGACTTAATAAAAGTTTATTGATCACTTGAGTGAGTGGAAGTAGCCAGTGGGTGAATTGGGTCAGAACATGAAGGAGCATACAAGCCATGAGTTCTGATCTGAAGATGTAGGTATACCTCCTAGACTGAAATAACCTCATCTTAACCACAAAGGGGCAGAGCTAAGGGGTGGCTGACAGCTAGCTGTTCAGAACTGTTCAGGTTGCTTGGCCTTTTAGCACAGACTGCCCTCTTGTGGTGGATGGTACACATGATATGTAATATTCTAGGTATTTTGCAGGTAAAAAATCAGAAGTATAGTTTAAAATCTAATTAAAGAAGGACATTCAAAGAAACATGGAAAGAGCACAAGGGGTAGGAAGTTGCAAAGAAAGAGACTTTTTATGGTTACTTTCTTGAAAGACAAAAAGTAAGTGAAAAAGAAGAAGGTAATGGATTTCAGTAAAAGGAGACCTAAAGAAACTTGTGGCTAAGCAAGTCAATCAGGAAGAATGAACAGCCATTACCATTTACTGGTAGCCACAAGCTGCTAGGGATCGATGCTGTTGCTTAGAAAGGTAAAGAACAAATAGAAGGGAATAAATGTAGAATGAAATTGAGATAATGACTCCTCCTTTTCCAAACACTACTTTGGTGCAGTAAAATCACTAAAGAAGCAAACACCGATAATAAGAGTAATCTCAGAGAAGAGTCTTAAAGAACAAGAGGGGAGGGAGGAGCCAAAGATTCCTGAGTGCCAGTAAAAAGGAAAATCATTCAAATGACTCAGGAAACTCTGAGGAGGAGTAGCAACAACAAGAGCGCACATTTATTTGGGGTTTTAAATTGAGCTTTCCTTATGTAAACCCTGTGAGGTAGATAGCAGCGTTTTACAAATGAGGAAACTGAGGTCCTTCCTAGTATATCATACTTCATCTATGGGCAAGACAAGGGTAAGTCAGAATCTGAAGGAAACGAAAAGCAGCAAAAAAATTGAAATGTTGTGACTATTATGATTTACTATCAGAGTCTAAATAAATTAATGAACCAAGACATCCTCCCACATTTACAAATTTTATTTTTTATTTTTGTTTTTTTTTCCTAGACAGTTCACTGGTGTTCCTAGACTGAAACTTTAAGAATATACTTTTAGTAGAATTTCACTCAGAATACCCTCCTATGCAGATTCCCAGAAAAAAATGGATTGGAACAAATAGTATATGTTGCATTTTCATTTATCAATTATAATTATTAGCATCTATATAGCATTTAAGGTTATTATTACTTATAAAGGTTATTCGATCCTTTCAACATCCATAGGAGGTAGGTACTATTGCTATCCCTATTTTACAGATGAGGAAACTGAGTCATAGAGGTTAAATGACTTGCTGTGGGACTCCCAGCAAATAAATATCTGAGGCCAGATTTGGACCTAAGTCTTCCTGACTCCAGGTCCAGAGCTCTTTCCACCGAGCCACTGAGGGTCCTTTGGGTTTATCCTCCTTCTCCTCCTCTTCCTCCTCCTCCTCCTCCTCCTTCTACTTCTCCTCCTCCTCCTCCTTCTTCTCCTCCTCCTCCTCCTTCTTCTTCTCCTCCTTCTCCTCCTTTTCCTCCTCTTCCTCCTCCTCCTTCTCTTCCCTTTCCTCCTCCTCCTCCTCCTTTTTCTCCTCCTCCTCCTCCTGCTCCTCCTCCTCCTCCTTCATCCATTTTGACATTTAAACCATAGGCATATAGAATTCTAATACTTTTCCTACAACAGAATTAGAGAAAATCAGAGCTGGAAAGGACCTTAGAGACAAAATAGTAAAAACCCTTTCATTTCTATTGATGAGAAAATGGAGACATGGAGAAGAGGAGTAGGCTTGTCAAAGTCCTACTTATCCATGCAATTGAGGCCCACTGAGACAAGGGTCAATGAAATTTGGGTAACCTTAATTCTATCCATTCTCTCATATGATCCTTACAATAATCCTGTTATTAGTTTTCAGAATTCCTTAAGATGAACCAAGTTCCACAAGTGAAAAGGAAAGGTCTGGAGACAGCTTGGACATCCCTTGGTTGGAGGCGCCCAAGGCATTCCAGTCATACACACCAGCCAAAGAAGCATCTCCATTCCTCAGAGTTCACTGCCTTCCTTCATCACTCCATGTTGCATCCTTCCAGTTGAACCACTTCCTTTTTTGTTGTTAGGAAAACCACCCAAACAAAGGAAACAGCTATGGGAGTGTACTCCCCAGCATCATCTCCTATTTGACCCCAAGCAATTGCAGAAAGGAGATCTGGGATTTTAACAAGCACTGTGGGAGTAGACACCTCTGGGTTTAGCTTTGTCCTTACCTGAGGGTTTTGCCCAGATACTTTTTCAGAGATAGAAGTATAAAAGGAATGAGAAAAGATAGGAATCACAGAGTTTGTGTGTTGGATGTGACCTTAGTGGCCAACCTATACATGAAAGGAATCCCCACCATAACAAACTGGCCAAGTGGTCATGTGACCTCCACATGAAGACCTCCAGTAAAGGTGAACCCATTACCTCTCGAAGTAGGAATCGATCCTCACTATGTAACATTACAGGAATAGGATCTGAGGTCTGCTCTTCATCATAGGTTTACATTTAAAGGCCTGAGAGAGCAAGGCCTGGAGCTTAGGCCTTCTTCTATCACCATCTCTAGTGGTCTTCCCCCTGCATGGGGTTTATGCTGCTTTTTGGACCCTGATGCTCAGAAGCTTGTGTTTGATACCTTTCTACCTCCCCACAATACTTAGACCTCTTCTACATTCCTGGTGCTTCTCATTCCAGTGTTCTGAGGTTTCCCAAAGTAGCACAACTCACTAAGCCTGCCATCTAAGGGAAAGTAGCATATGGCTAACTCCCACTCAACCCTGATAAAAATCTCTATCTTTACTATATCTCACTTTCAATCAGCTGTTAGAGAAGAAACAAATCTGATAAAATAACTCACACCAAGGACTTCATAACTAATCTCAGCAAAAATATTATCCTTACCTGGGGTATCAGTGTTTTAAAAGAACCCTTGGGAAGGCAATATATTAGCCAAAAGAATGACTCCCTCATTGTAAAATTCCATTAGTTTGTTTGGCAGGGGGTGAGGTAGATTGGAAGGAGGAGGGAGATTGGGGAGGTTGCTTTTCATAGAACTTCTCAAATTGTATTGCTGATGTATGGAGTTAGGTCTACTATGATTCATCACCCATGGACAGCACTTAAGAGGATACCTCTAAGGCTCTGATGCTACTCTTTTTTTGTGTGTTTATGATATGGGGAACATGGTCCTGCAATAGGTAGAACAGTAATGATATTTGCCCACTCATAGTTTGTTTACAGGAAAGGAGAAAGCATAATCTAGTGAAAAGAATAATGACTTTAAAGTTAGAAGATTTGAATTCATATTTTAGCCCACTTACTGACTAACTGGCCATAGGTGAGTCATATTCTGTCTCTGGGCCTGAGTTTCTTTGTATCTGTAAAATAAGGGGGTTGGGGTAGATTATCTAAGGAGCCAAACATCCAGGGAAGTTATGGAGAGGTGAGGATAAAGTTAGGGCATGTGGGTAATATTCATAATTTGATTTTGGTTTATATCATTGAATTGTGAGTGCCAGGTGGCTAGAGAAATTAAGCCTTGTCCCTCAAGTGCAGTACCTAGGGTTCAGGAAAGTAGAGGGACATATCCGTAAGTCATTGGCAAGTTAAATAAGTGAATCTCTCCATATTTACCTCTTGAGTCTCATGTATTGTAAAAAGGTAATGTGAAACAGAAGTGGACCAAGAGACTTAGCAAAAAGATATCAAAGCACTGTACGTAAGAAAGCAAGTAAAAAGGGCAAAGAGAATTTTGTCCTGATTTGCAGAGAGAACTATGAAGTCTTGGACAAAAAAAATAATACCTTGGGAGGTGCAGAGGCAATGTATTTATTTCTATTTCAAATCGGTGGTAAAGGATGCATAAAAAAAGAATATTTGAAAAGCAGATAATGAAATAAGATAATGTCTAAAATACATTTGTATTTCTGGGACACTGCTTAAAATATAGAAATGAAGAGTTGTTAACCAGGGATGGAGTTTACATAGCAAGGAACTTTTACAAAAATCGACCATGTATTCGGGCACAGGAATATTACAGACAAATGTAAAAAGGCAGAAATAATAAACAGATCGCTTAAGGACCACATTGAATGTAAACTAACGACCAGTTCAGGGAGCATAAACAATCATAATAGCTATAGTGGCTAGCATTTATGTAACCTTGTGCTATATGTGCCAAGTACCCTGCTAAGTGATCCTCACAACAACCCGGGGAGGGAGGTGCTATTATTATTCGCATTTTATAGATGAGGAAACTGAGACAAAGAGGAGAAGTGACTTGCCCAGGATCACATGGCTACTAAGCATCTGAAGCAGGATTTGAACTCAGATCTTCCTGACTATAGGTCTAGTGGTCTATCCACTGTGTCACCTAAATGGAGATTTAACAATGAAATTCTAAAAAAAAATGAGTGGGTCAAAGAACAAATCACAGAAACATTTATTCATTATGTGGAAGAAAATGATAATGATAAAACAATGTACCAAATCTCCGTGATGCAGTTAAAGCAATCCTCTGGGGGGGAAGTCATATCCCTACAAGCACACATTGACAAAAATTAGAAAGCCAATAAATAAAGCCAAAATAAACACAAATGGGGAGATATTAAAAAACACAGGAGAAATAACTTAGAAATAAAAAACCTAAGTGAAAAATATAACAAAAAGCTGTCTACTTGAAAAGACTAATAAAATTGATAAACCTTTAGCCAACCTGACTAAAAAGGAGAGGGCAGAAAATCAGATCCACAAAATATTAAACAAGGTGAAATCACAACAAAACTAGAAGAAATTAAAAGAATTATCCGAACCTCTCATGCCCAGTTATATGCTAACAAAATTAAGACATAAAAGAAATAGAGGAATACCTTCAAAAATTTAAAGTATCCACGCTAAGGGAATATCAGAGTTTATACATAATCTAGTCTGAGAAAAGGAAATAGAATTGCCTAGTCCTAATGGATTTGCAAGAGAATTCTTCAGACTTTTAAAGGACAATTAGTACTAATACTAGACAAATTATTCTCAAAAATTCAGAAAGCACCCTATCAGATTACTTTTATGAGACAAATGTCATCCTAATAACTAATTCAAAGAAGGATAAGGCACAGGAGAACTATAGACTAAACCCATTAACGAATATTGATTCAAAAAATTTAAATAAAATCATGTCAAACAGACTATATCCATTCATCCAAGAAACCATTCATTAAGACTAAACTGAATTTATATCATAAAATGTAAGGATGGTTCAACATTAGGAATATAATCGATATAATTCGTTATATCAAAAACAAGAACATTCAAAACCGACATTATCTCACCCATATGATTATCTCACTAGACTATGGAAAAAGCTTTTGACAGAGCACAACATTCATTTTGCTGATATCCTTACAAAGTATTGGCCCATATGTGCCTTTTATTTTCATATCATAAAAGTATCTATCTAAAAATGAAAGCAAGCATTATATGCAACAGGGATGTACTAGAAATTTTCCAATAAATACTAAAGTAAGGCTGCCCATTCTCCTCATTATTCTTTGATATGATTCTGGAAATGATGTGTTAAATTGTTTCAGTTATGTACAATTCTTTGTGACCCCATTTTGGGGGATTTTCTTGGCAGGGACACTGGAGTGGTTTACCAGTTCCTTCTCCAGCTAATTTTCCTGATGAGGAACCAAGACAAACAGTTTTAAGTGATTTGCCCAGGGTCACCCAGCCAGATTTGAACTCAGGAAGCTGAGACTTCCTGATTCCAAGCTAGCTGCTGGAAATGATAGCAACAGCAATGAGACAAGAAAGAAATTAAAGGCAAGAGGAGATAAAACTATCCCTATTTGCTGATGATATGATGGTTTACTTAGAATATTACTAGGGAATCAGCAAAAATAGCCATCGAGAGGAGTCTGGATTCAGTCAAAGGGACACACTTGAGGACCTAGAGGGCCACATGTAGCCTCGAGGCTGCAGGTTCCCCACCCCTTGGACTAGGACAAAAGTGGTGACCTCAGTGAAAGTAGGGAAATTTAAGAGAGCCAGGTATAGGGGGAAATGAGCTCATTTTGGTCCTGTTGAATTTTAGGATGCTGATGGGAAAGCTGTCCAACGAGCAATTGGTCATGTGAGATTGGAGTTTAGGAGAGAGATTAGGGCAGGACTGAATCCAAACTTCACAGAACAAATCCCCTTAATAAAGGGATTTGTTCTGTAAAACTTTGACTCAATCAGAACGTTACACCCAAGGACCTAGAAGGCCACATGTGGCCTCCAGGCTGTAAGTCCCCTAGTCACTCAGGTTCATAACTGAAGTCATCCTTGACTTTTCCCTTTCTCTTACTCCAAATCTAATTAATTCTAAGGCTTTCCCCATTTTCTCTCCATGACATTTCTTGTATCTGCCCCATTCTCTCCACTTATCTAGCCACCAGCAAATTCAGGCCTTTATAAGATCTTAAGATAATAGATTTATAGCAGGGAGAGGTCATCTGCTTCCATACTGCCATCTTACAGATGAAGACACTGAGGTCCAAACCTAGGTTACATGCCACTGAGCCAAGATCCGAACCCAGGTTCTTTGACTCCAAATCCAGCACTCTATACTTCACAAAATGTTCTTTTCTCACCCCTCAATCTTTTTGACCTCTCCTCAGCTTTTAACACTTCTGACAATTCCTTCTGGACACTTTTCTTTCAGGTTTCTGTCACTGTATTACCCTTGATTCTCTTTCTGTCTATCCTCTCCTCAGCCTCCCAAGAGGCAAGGTAGTATAATGGAAAGAAGTCAGGATTTACAGTCAAAGGACCTCAGTTTAAATTCTGGCTCTCCTGTTTTACTAGCTATGTGACCTTAGGGAAGTGACTTCACTGCCCTATGACTCCATTTCTTCATCTATAACATGAAGAGGTTGGCCTAGATGAACTCTAAATCTATGCTCCTAGAGAGAAATGAGCAGGCTTATCACCCATGTGCAACCTTTGTGGCATTCTTTTCTCTACACTCTTGGCGATCTCATTGAACTTCATGTTAAATTATTATCTCTATGGAAATGACCCACAAATAGACATATCTAGGTCTCCTGTCTCTTCTGCACTCCAGTCATGCTTTAACCACTGCCCACTGGACATCACCACCTGGATGCCCCATAATCATCTCAAACTCAACATGTCTAGAACAGAAAGCTTTCCCTTTTGCCCCAACCCACCCCTTTTTATCTTCCATGTTTCTGTCAAGGGTACTGCCATTCTTCCTGACTCAGAGTTGCAACGTCAATCATCACTGCACCCACAGTTACAACCTCAACTCTTCAGTTTCCATGATCCTTTATATCAAATGAGTTACTGATTCTACCTTCATATTACCTCTCCAATCTGTCCCCTTTCCACTCACTCTTCCACCACCCTAGTTCATGGGCTTAATCACTGCTCACCTGAACTATTGCTACAGGCTTCTCATTGGCCTCCCTGCTGTCTTTGCCCACACCATTCCAACCTGTCCTGTACACAGCTTTCAAAGTGATAGTCCTAAAGCACAAGTCTGACCATAGCACTCCCAGACTCAGGAACTTCTAGTGGCTTTCTATTGCCTCTAGGATAAAATACGCACTCCTGCCTTTCACGTTATGGTTCGCAGTCTGTCTTTCCAAATTGATTGCACGGTACTTCCCCTAACATTCACTGCAATCCAGTGAAATTGGCCCACTTGCCATTCCCTATACACAACATTCTATATCCTGGACTTTGTGCCTTTGTTTCTCCCGTAACATCTCCTACGAGACCTTTTCTGATTCCCCTCAGTTGTTGGTACCCCCCAAATTACTTTGTATTTTTTGTCTTGTCTCTCTTCTTTCTCTCTTTCTTCTCTGTGTATCTCTCTCCTCTTTCTTCCTCTTCTCCCTCTCCTCTCTCTCTCTTTCTCTCTCACAAACACGCATATCTCTTATTTATATATTTCATATATGATGTCTCCCTCTCTCAATCACCCAGTTGAATAAAACTATTTTTGTTTTAGTCTTTGTATCCCTAGGACTTAACATAGTACCTGGTACATAGTAGGTAGGTGTTCAAGAAGTGCTTATTTAATTGAACTGAAAAAAAAGACCAAAAGCACGCATTTAATAATGAATTGTCACAAGCATTTTGAACTTTTGTTATGGAATGTGAGAATGACCATCTACTCTTAGTTCTTTCCAGAAATTCAGTCTCCTCAAGAAGTTTGCCATGTAGTTTTTCAATATGTTAGTTTTTTTTTCCTTCACATATAGCCATTCTTGTAAACTGCACAATGGCATCTCACCTCTATTCTTTTTTCTCTTTTGGAGGCAATCGAGGTTTAGTGACTTGCCCAGGGTCACACAGCTAGTAAGCGTCTGAGGCTGGATTTAAACTCAGGTCCTTCTGACTCCAGAGCTGTTGCATCATCTCATCCCTATTCTTGAACCAGTTTACGTCATTCCCTTTCACCTGAACTATTGTGATAGCCTTTTAAAAAAATCAATAAATCTTTAATATGCTAGGCAGTGTGCTAAGCTCTAGGGATACAAATAAGAAAAAGACAGTCCCTGCCCTCAAGAACCTTACAGTCTAACAGAGGAAGACAATACATAAAAGCAAGCTGGAACGGAATTGGGGAAGAAACTAACAAGTATCTGGAGCTGAAACCAAGCAGAACTGCCTAAGGAAAGAAGAGAATGGGATCTATAATAGCTTTCTAAATGGTCTCTCTCCTTTTACCACATCCATCTACCATATAGTTTTCAAAATATTTTCCTAAGGTCCAGGCAGGCATGGTCCAGGCTCCTGTGCTCAACAACCTTCAGTGATTCCCTCCTAACTTCAAGATATAAACTCTTTAACCTGCCCATTCAGGGTCCTGAACAATCTGGCTATAGCCTCTTTTCCAGGCTTATTTTACATGACTCCCCTATATTCTCTGTGTTCCAGCCTAGCAGAATTATTAGCTATTCCTTGAAGTTGACATTCCATCTCTCTCACTTCTGGGCATTTGCATGAGCTGGCCCAAGCCTGGAACAAGCTCTCTTCTTGCTAGTTCTGAGAATCCTTTTCTTTTTTTAAGGCTTACTTCAGTTGCTACCTCCTCTATAAGTCTTTCCCTTATTACTATAATCATACCTTCTTCTTCCTCAAATTACCTTGTATTTACTTATCTGTATCCCATTAGACTATAAATTTCTTGAGAGAAGATACTTATTTTTTGTCTTTGGATTTCAAACACCTAGAACAGCCTAAGTTCAAAATATGGTTCCGGATAGGTATAGTTTGTTTAAAAGATTCGTACACTTGACACTTACTAGCTGTGTGACCTCAGGCAAGTCACAACCCCAATTGCTTTGCCTTCCCCTCTCGGACCTCCTCCCAAAAGGAACAGGGTAGGTAAAAGTACAGGGTATCCCTAAAGTCTGGACATACAGGAATCTCATTAACATCTCATTAACCATTTCACCGAAGACTGTGTGTTATTCAGCAACTTCTTTTTTCTGGGGTATGCTAAAGGAGAAGGCGTACTCAATGACAATCACAGATGCAACACACTTGATTGACCCCATAAAGAGTGAATGTGCTAAAATTGATGGCAATGTGGAGTTATATTGCATTGACTTCACATGAATCTCTCAAAGTGCACCAACCTTTGCATCACAAATGATGGAAATCATATTGAAGATGTTATTTGTTAATGTTCCAATTTAAAAAAATGTTGTTGAAAATTTCATTCATTTCATTTCTTGAAAATATGCATTTTTGCCTATGTGTCCAGACTTTAGGAACACCCTGTAGTACTGTATATATTAAGAATGTATACTCATGTGAGAAAATCTAGGCAGTTAGGTAGTAGAGTGCTAACCCAGGAATCAGGAAGATCTAAGTTCAAATCCAGCCTTATGTACTTCCTAGCTGTTAGATCCTGGCTAAGTCACTTAACTTGTCTGCCTCAGTTTCCTCATATAAAACGTGCATAATAATAACTTCTACCTCCCAAGGTTGTTGTGAGGGTAAAATGAGATAATAATCATAAAGCGTTTTGCAAACCTTAAAGAACTGTATAAATGCTAGCTATTAATTATCACATCCAGGAACCAGAGGAAAGGAAGCATGGTGAAGATTGATGTGGGAAGAAACATATAATTTTGTAATCATGGCATATTACAGATCATGGGGACAGAAGGAGGCAAGAGTTTAGAAGATTGTGAAAGAGATCACGAGCCTAGAAGAGACATCACATAGTAGAAATGAGAGATTTCAGTTATTTGGACACGGACTGGAGCTCTTTCTTTGCTAAAAGGAGAACAGTCAATAGATTCTTGCTTGCTTTAATGATAATTTTGTCCTTCAAAATGCAGAAAAACTAACTAGGTGAAATCCTACTATGTATCTGATTTTCACTAATACTGAGAAACTGCTTGCTGGGGTGAGACTAAAAGAGCAATTGTTTAATGATCAAGGTCAACTTGGCAGGTTTTCATTGGACTGCCTCAGTTATTTGTGCTTGGCTTTGCACTATCTAGTTATTTTTAAATTAATTAAATAAATTTTTATTGAAGCGTTGTTTTATGGTACACATTTTTAAAATACATTTTAACTCATTAAAGTTCAATATGAAGGAGAAATTATGACACCAAAACTTCCCCTCTTCTCATTATACTAGATTCTAAATTCTAGATTAATATCTATATTATAAATAAATTCTAGATCACCAAATAAATTATAGATTGATATTAATTCAATAGCATTCATTTTCCTGTCAGTGGATTATATGTTTTCAGATTTGTATAAATTTTTGCATTTTTCAACTGGTTAGAAATTGATCTGCAGTATACTTTTAAAAATCAGAACTTGTGCCAACAAATGTCATCATTAAATCTCTTGGGATGTTGTTCAAGAATAAAATCCACTTGAATTATTGGTTCTCAAAAATATGAAGCACCAAAAAATTTCAGATGCCACATTACTTGCAGATTTCAGAATCAAATTGACCATGTTGGTAGAATGTTTCTTTAACAAAGTCTTCAGTCAACAACATGCCTAAAATAAAAGTTAAAACAGTCTTCCAACAACTTGATTACCAATAGAGCAGATTTTTAAGACTGGAAACATTAAAAAAGGAGGTTCATTGATAAATAAGAAACGAATAAAACACCACCACTCCATCAATTCATAATGAATCAAAACAATGCTCTAAAGACAAGAAAGAAATAGAAAATTTAAATTAATTTTGCTGGATTCCACAGCTGCCGAAATCCCTGAAAATACCGACTCTTAAAAGCCTGCATCTTCTAGCCATCCATTAAATGACCATTTATGAACATGTCTTGTTTTGTGAATAGCATTTTACTTCACTGTCTATCTTAATAACCTAGATAGTTTTTACTTTGTGCAAGCATTCACTTGATGCCATCAAATCATGGCTAAAGAAATTACCACATTAATTAAGAGGAACAGAAGATGAAGTCACAACATTATGAAATACAGCATAATAATTACATGTACCACAAATTACAAGATTTTTAGTCACAAGAGAAAGTGGTATTGTTTCTGCTTGGAACAACAAAATTAGTTTAACAGTTTATTAATCACAATTAGGACTGCTAACGAAAAAGTTATAAATAATCCAAGCTGACCAGCTTATTTAGTCTGGCAAATTCCATATTTTTTACACTAAATCTCCCTAAAAATTTTTTTTCATAAAAATAAACTTTAGTAAGAATTTGAAATCTGTGGCTCTACATTTGGTGTTCCTTTTAACTGTGAAATATGGAAATGGCATAGTGACCCCATATATGCTTGCATAAACATTGGTGCCCCCAACTCCACCCTGCCTATCACCAACCTTGCCAATCAGACATAAGAGACCATCAAACACACCATGACACTAATTAAGATCTGAACCAAGGGTTTTTCCTCCCAAAGGCGAAAAGCTAGTGTCAAGTCCCTATGAAAAATCTATTTCTCATTTTATAAAGGGTAAGTGGGCATCACTGAGCTTAAAGAATTAAAGATAGAGGGAGCAAAAGTAATGTTCCAGTACTCAAAATTTGTAATAAGCAAAATCATCAGATGTAGTTATCATTCATTTTCTTAAGAAAATAAAATTTGTAATTCCTCAAGTGAAAAGAAACTTTTATGTTAAGTAGGAACTCCTGCCTATTCTACAAACAAGAAATTCCATCTCTGGGCTCCAGGTATTTTCTCTAGCTCTCCTCTATGCATGGAATGCTCTCCCTCCTATACTCCAACTACTGACTTTCCTGGCTTCCTTTAAATCCCAACTAAAATCCCATCTTCTACAGAAAGCCTTCCCTAACCCTTCTTAATTCCAAGGCCTTCCTTCAATTATTTCCTACTCATCTTGTATATAGCTTGCTTTGTATTTGTTTGCATACAATTCAAAGTAAGTATATATTACGAATGCACCTGGAGCTTTCTACAACTACAAGGTGATGCGTGTAGAAAGTATGGCCTCTTCTGTCATTAACTAGAAAGCGGCCTTCTTTTTGTGTTTGCTTTTTGCATTTTTCTTGATCAACTGTGATGTTGCAATTGATTCTTAGTAAAACTGGTAAGAATGAAATTGTAATCATTCAACTGAGTAATCTGGCTATCAAGACATTTAAACCTTTCAGCCTTTTGAGCTAATGAAAATAATGTGTGACATTTAGTATTTTGATTTACAAAACAGTAGTCATAAATTTTCCAGGCTTAAGAACTTCCACTACTTTCCTGATCAGGTCATTGTGTGAGTTCTGACTTAGAGTGGTTTCAAAGTTAGTGGAAGAAAATTCTGGTTCTGGAGAGATGTGACTAGGTTCAATAATTTCCATCTGATTTTATTCCATTAATTAAATAACCCAAAGGACTGGACGGAACCTGGTTTCACAAATTCTATTCACACCAGTGACATCATTTGCAGTTAACATCATCTCTCATGTAGAATAGGTCTTTAGCTGCTGAGTCAAGCTCACTCATCAGAATTTCCAGAATCTGATAAAGCTGATAAATACGTGACTCTTTGGGAAATTCAGAGAATATAAGTACCAGCAATCAAAATTCATACACCTCATTCAATTGTTCTTGTTCAGGCATTTTGGTTGTGTCTAACTTTTTGTGACCCCATTTAGGGTTTTCTTGGCAAAGATACTGGAATGGTTTGCTATTTCCCTCTCCAGCTCATTTTACAGATGAGGAAGCTGAGGCAAATAGGGTTAAGTGACTTGTTCAGGATTACACAGCTAGTAAGTCTGTGGATGGATTTTGACTCAGGTCTTCCTGACTCCAGACCAGGAACTCTCTGTCCACTGTGCTGTCTAGCTTCCCCATACAATATGCTGCTTCACTAAGGAAAATGTCATTGAGGAATTCCGTTTCTTCCTGGAAATTCCTGTGTGGGTACTCTTGGTGGGAAGCTTTCATGAAATTCTTATAAGAAAAAAGAAGCTTTGAAATGAATCAAACCCACTGCATTCTGTAGCAAGGTCCCAAACTCAGTGATTGTTGTTTCTTAATACCAGGTTTTGCTGAAAGAGACTATGTGCTCTGAATACTATTTGAACCAACTCTTGACTAGCAAAACTCTTTGAGTACTTGCTTACCTCTTGATCTTGAAATTTTTTTTAAATGACAAAATGTCACATTTTAAGACAAAGCATTTTGAAAAAACAATCCAAATATTTATTTTACTTAGATGATAAGCAACAATAATGTAAGAATACCAATATTAATGCAGCTTCATAATTTTTTGCAGGTAAAAACATGGAAACTAACATGCATTGCTCTCGTCCATTAATTAATGTGATTTGGAAATTTCTAATTCCAGGTTATCTCTATCTTTTCTGCTTGCATGGAAGATTAAGCAATGAAGTCAATTTAAAAAAAGAATGACAAACAAATCATGACAAGTGGCAAGCTCTTCATAGGAACAGCTAAAGGGACCTGTTGACAAAGCCAACATTCACTTCAAGCTGGCTGCTCTTCTAGGTTATGAGTCACACATGATTGCAGCTGCAGTGTCATTTGATTTTCTACAACACTTTGTTTATTTTTAAGTTATTATGTGTACTTTAGTTTATTAGCATTAAACTTTATTAACCTCATATTGATTTGAGATCTCAGAAAATACTTTGTAAATCTTAAAGTATTAATAAAACATCAGTGGTTTCATGTGGTATGACATTTAAAAGAGGAAATTAAAAGTATTTTCAGTATAGCATCTGGGACAACCTCTCCCTGTCACATGGGATCCCCAGAAAAGCTATCTCAAATTTAAGGGATTCTCTGGGCTCACATTCACATAAAGTTGATTTGCTCCTACAACTATGCTTACTCTTACCAGTTAGGCAGAGGGCACAGTTAGCTCAAATTAAAAGCATTTAATGAAACAGTTTTTGTTTTAATGTAACAATAGAATATTTCCCCATAAACCTGGAGCACACTCCCCGACATATACATATACTTTTAGTAGAAAGAATGGACACACCTAAGGAACAGTTATGGAGGGCAAACTTGTAAGGAGCACTTGAGGCTATGGTGCATACATGGAGTGGGAGGGCACTGATAAAATAAACATGAGTAGCCAAGGTAGACATGTGGAGGAGCAAATAATGTTTATAATATCACAAGACTGCTGATTTATTTTGGGGATGACATCGTACTTCTTCCAATTCTTGCTAGGCTTGGATAGTATACAGTCTCTTCCTGATTATGCTTCACTGGCATAATGGTTATTAATGGTTAGTGCTCTGTTAGTCTTATAATCACTGCCAGGTGGCATTCCACTGAGCATATGTTTGTGAAATTTCTTTTTCTTTTGGTTTTGGTCGGAGTCTTTGTTTGAGGTGCTATCTGTTTCCCATAAGAGGAAGAATGGGCTCTATCACATTCTTTAGCTTATGGGCCAGTGGTACAAGGTTCAGTTTGTCAGACAACAAAAATTTATTAAGCAATTACTATGTACCAGATACTGAGCTAATTGCTGGGGTGAATTACAAAACCATGGTGACCTCCATCAGAGTTCACATTCTAAGGGGGATAAAAATAACTACGTACACAGAAGAAATATACAATATAAATGGAAGGTAACCTCAGAAAGAAAGCACAAGTATGGGGGACGTCCTCAGGACAAGGAGTTGGGGGAACAAAGAGAGCCTTCTTACTGAAGGTGGGATTTGAGCTGATTTGAGCTGGACAGCCAAGAGATGGGGGTGAAGATAATAAACACTCCAGGCATAGGGGCTAGCTAGTGAAAAAGCATGGAACTGGGAGATGAAGTGTCCTGGGTGAGGAATAGTAAGTAGGTCAGTGTACTTAGATTATGATCCAGTGTACACTGAAAGAAGTAATCAAAGAAAATTAGAAAGGTAGGAAGGGTCCAGGTTGGGAAAGGCTTTAAATGCCATCATACAAAAGAAGGTGGAATCAAGATGGTGGGATGAGAGGAAGTATTTTTGCCTAGCTCACCCAACACACCTCCAAAACAACCTAGAAAATATACCAGACTAAATTTTGATCACGAAAGCCAAGAAAAAGTCAGAGTGAGTCATTTTTCCAGCCCTGGGCAGCTTAGGAAGATAGAAACACTGGATGGTGAGTGGGGATAGTATGGGGTGGGGAATGGGAAGCATTACAGTATCCAGGGATTGAGAGTGGGCTAAGACAGAGCACCAGGGCACAAGGGCAGAAAGAGATCTCAGTGGACTCTTGAACTATCCCTGGGAGCAGAAACAGGTTCTATCTGGTGGCTCTGTTGCCCATTAGTCAGTTCAGGGTCACAGATCTAAGGGAGAGAGAAACAGTCCTGAGTGAGTGTGGGGACTAGCTGAGTATTGAGAACAAGTTTTGGAAATGCAGCTATGTGGCTGAGTCCAGGGGCAGCAATTCAGTTCTAACCTTTAACCTAGGACATAAGCCCACAACAGAATAACCAGGGCAGAAGACCAAGACCAATGGGGAGCCATCAGTTCAGTTGTTCTGAACTTAGAGAATCTCCCAGCATGTTAACAGTGAACCCAGCAACAGTCTATTACCACACACAAGCCAACAGACCCAAATCTGAGTCAAGAGTTTGTGGAGCAAAAGGAGAGTGAATAGGCCCAACGCTAACATAAGATTCAAAGTAAAAAAGTAGGTTTGAAGAATGACCAAACAAAAAAAAACCTCAACCATAAAAAGCCACTATGATAACAGGGAAGCTCAAGACAGAAACAAAGAAGACTCGAAAATATCTACAAGTAAAGAAAAATACAGATTGGACATATGTTCAAAAAGAATTCCAAAAAACGTTGAGTTTTTTTAAAAGACCAAAAAATGATTTTGAAAACGAAATAAGAGCGGTTGAAGAAAAAATGGGAAAAGGAGTGAGCACTATGTAAGAAAGTTATGGAGAATTAACAGCTTGGTAAAAGATACAAAATATTACTATAAATAACTCCTTAAATATTAGAATTGGGTCAAATTGAAGTTATTGACCCTATGAGACATGAAAAAACAATGAAACAAAGTCAAAAGATTGAAAAAATAAAATATGAAATATTTCAATTTAAGAACCATTAGATTGGCATCATAGAACCACAGTCAGGATTACACAAGATTTAGCAGCCACCACTCTGAAGGAATAAGGGGCTTAGAACATGATGTTCCAGAAGGCAAAGTACAACCAAGAATAATCTGCCCAGCAAAACTGAATAATCCTATAGGGGAAAATATATATTTAATGAAAAAGAGGACTTTCAAGCATTTCTGATGAAAAGACTAGAGATGAAAAGAAATTTTGACATTCAAACATAGGACTCAAGAAAAGCATAAAAAGTAAACATGAGTGAGAAACCATAACAGATTAAAGAAAGTTAAACTGTTTATATTCTTATATAAGGAGATGATACATGTAACTCTTCAGAACTTTATCATCATCAGGAGTTTTACAGTGAGTTTAATTTGACAGAGGGCCTGGATATGATTCTATTGTGTTTGGATGCTCTCAGAAGATGAATGGTGGGGAAGAGCAATTCATTGGGAGAGGAGGGAAGAGAGAGGAAGAATGGAGAAAATTCTCTCTCATAAATGAGATATGCAAGGAAGAGTTTATACAATGGAGGAGGCAGTGGTAGTGGGGAACAAGCAACATTTGAACCTCACTTTCATCTGAACTAGTTCAAAGAGGGAAAGAATACACATAAATGCACATTTGGGTACAGAAATTCATATTACCCAAGAGGGAAATAGAAGAGAAAGAGATTACAAAAAAGAGGGAAGGTAGATTATGGGAGGCAATAATTAGAAACAACAGATTCTTAAAAGGGGGGCAGTTCAAAAAAAGTATAATAGAATAGGATGGAAGGAAATAGCAATTACAACTGTGAATAGGATGAAAATAGAAGTAGCTAACAAAACGGATTAGAAACCAGAATCCAACAACGTGTTGTTCGTAGGAAATGCACTTGAAACAGAAATATAACGTATTTCACCACATAATTGTTGCACCCTGTTTTTTTTATTCCAAAATTTGGTTTGTAACCTTTCATCTTATAATCATCATGTGGTATAATTCTGTTTGTCATACCACATAAAACGTAAATAGCAACAATGTATTCACCAGTGGCATATGGATACGCATTTATCTCTTGTGTATTGTGAGCCATGAGCCTAGAATTCTCAGTGCACGTGCACTGTCAGTATATTTCCAAAAGCCAACTTGCATGGTTTGTTTAGAGTGCTGCAGTACGAATGGTATTGTCACTCAACCCAGTGAAGAGCCAAGGGGAGTGGGCAGGCAGGTGAAGCTGCCATGAGTAAGTCACTTGATATGGTAAGACATCTTCCCAATCTTAATGTATATTCATGAGTATTCTGTGCATCCTAATCTTGCACCAAAGACAGTTTGGCAATAAATGATTTTTAAGTAATACCAGCACATTTTTTTAAAGCTTCACATAATGGTTGCACCTCACTTTTTTGCAGAAAATTTGGCATAAGATCTGTGATGATTATGTGGTGAAATATGGTACACACAGAATTAAACTAAGAGAGTGGTGCAGAATCTTTTATGCTTCTGAAGTAAAAAAGGCAGGGGTAGTAGTTATGATCTGAAACAAAGTAAAAGCAAAAATAAACAGTTAAAAGAGATAAATAGAGAAGCTACATTTTGCTAAAAGGTACCATAGACAATGAGCTGATATCAATACTAAACACATAAGCACCAAATGGCATAGGATCTAAAGAGTAAAAGTTAAATGAGTTACAGAGAGAAATAGTAATACTATAATGGGGGGGGGAACCTGAATTAACCCCTCTCAGGTCTAGGTAACTAACCATAAAATAAATGAGTAGTAGTATAGGGATGAATGGAATAGGATATGAATAGATATGATAGATATCTGGAGAATACTGAATGGGAAAAGAAGGGAGTATACATGTATTCTCAGTAGTGTGTGGCACCTTCACAAAAACATGTATTAGAGCATTAAAAATCTCACAAATGTAGAAATCAGAAATATTAAATGAATGAATATTAAATGAATATTAAATGAAATCTTTTTCTGACCATAAAACAATAAAATTACATTCAACAAAGTGTCTTTGTACCATAGATTAAAAATTAATTGGAAAGTAAATAACTTAAAAGAATAAGTGGGTCACGAATAATAATTTCATTAAAGATAATGAAAGCAATGAGACAACATACCACAATTTGTGGGATACAGTCAAAGCAGAACTTAGAGGAAAATCTGCATCTTTAAATGCTTACATCAATAAAAGAGAGAAAGCAGATCAAAGAATTGGGTATATTTATAAACAATTATAAACAAACTTATAAACAATTGGGTATACAACTAAAAACACCAACAACCTAAAAAAATAAATTAAAAAACCCTAATTAAATGCTAAAATATAAATCCTGAAAATCAAAGGGGTAGACTAGTAAAAGAGTACTGAACTAATAAGTAAAACTAGGAGCTGACTTTTGAAAAAAAGAAAAAGACAAGTCATTGGCTAATTTGATTCATAAAAAGGAAAAAAGAAAACAAAATTACCAGTATCCAAAAATGAAAAAGGTGAATTCACACCAATGAAGAAGAAACAAAAGCAATTGTTAGGAACAATTTTGCTTAACCATAAGCCAATAAAATTGACAATTTTAATGATATGGATAAATATTTACAAAAATATAAATTGCTCAGATTAACAAAAGGGGAATAGAATACTTAAATAACACTACCTCAGAAAAAAGAAATTGAACAATCAAAAAAAAACCCCAGTACCAGTTGGATATACAAGCAAATTCTACCAAACATTTAAGGAAAAAATCATTCCAATAACATAAACCATTTGAAAAGAGATTGATAAAGGAGTTCTACCAAATTTCTTATTTGATACAGATTTGGTCCTGACAACTAAGAGTCTGAGTCAAAACAGAAAAAGAAAGCTATAGACCAATTTCTCTAATGAATATCAATGCAAATCTAAAATAAAATACTAGCAAGGAGATTACAGCAATATATAAAAAGATCAAACATTATGACTGGGCTGGATTTATACTAGGAATGAATGGCTGGCTTAATATTAGGACACTACAAGTGTAATTGACAATACTGATAACCAAAAGATACCCCCAAATCATATGATTGTTTTAATATTTAAATAATTATATAGAAATTTAATATAGGAATATATTTTTAACAAAATGTAACACCTATTCTTTTTTAATAAGTTGATTTATTTTAGTTTTTAACATTCACTTTCATAAATTTTAAATTTTCTCCCCTTCCCTCCTCTCCCTCCCCAACCCCCACCAAGACAGCAGGCAATCCAATATAGTCTCTACATACATTCCTATTAAACATATTTCCACATTAATCATGTTGTATAGAAGAATTAGAATAAATGGGAGTAATCATGGGAAAGAAAAACATAAAAAAAAAGAAAACAAAAAAAGAAAAAAGTCCTCTTCACTCTGCATTCAGACTGCATAGTTCTTTCTTTGGATGTGGATGGTATTTTCCATCATGATTCTTTTGGAATTGTTTTAGGTCCTTACATTGCTGAGAAGAGTTAAGTCTATCAAATTGCACTGTGGCTGTTAACTGTGTACCATGTTCTTCTTGGTCTGCTCACCTCACTGCAGCAGTTCATATAAGTCTTTCCAGGTTTTTCTGAAGTCTGCCTGCTCATCATTTCTTATAGCACAATAGTATTCCATTACATTCATATGCCACAACTTGTTCAGCCATTCCCCAATTGATGGGCATTCCCTCGATTTCCAGTTGTTGGCCATCAAAGAAAGAGCTGCTACAAATATTTTTGTACATGTGGGCCGTTTTCCCATTTTTATGATTTCTTTGGGATACAGCCCTAGAAGCACTATTGCTGGGTCAAAGGGTATGCACATTTTTATAGCCCTTGGGGCATACTTCCAAATTACTCTCCAGAATGGTTGTATCAGTTCACAACTCCACCAACGATGAATTAGTGTTCCAATTTTCCCACATCCTCTCCAACAGTTATCATTTTCTTGTTCTGTCATGTTAGCCTATCTGATAGGCATGATGTGGTACCCCAGAGTTGTTTTTGATTTGCATTTCTCTAATCCATTGAGATTTAGAACATTTTTTCATATGACTGTAGATAGCTTTAATTTCTTCCTCTGAAAATTGCCAGTTCATATCCTTTGATCATTTATCAATTAGGGAATGACTTGTACTCTGATAAATTTGACTCAGTTCTCTGTATATTTTAGAAATAAGGCCTTTATCAGAGACACTGGTTGTAAAAATTCTTTCCCAGTTTTCTGCTTCCCTCCTAATCTAGGTTGCATTGGCTTTGTTTGTGCAAAAGCTTTTCAATTTAATGTAATCAAAATTATCCATTTTGCATTTTATAAAGTTATCTATCTCGTTTGGTCATAAATTCCTCCATTCTCCATGAATCCGACAGATAAACTATTCCTTGCTCCCCTAACTTGTTTATAGTATCAGCCTTTATATCTAAATCATGTACCCATTTGGACTTTATTTTGGTATACAGCGTCAGACGTTGGTCTATGCCCATTCTCTGCCATACCTTATCTAGTTTTCCCAGCAGTTTTTGTCAAATAGCGAGTTCTTATCCCAGAAACTGGAGTCTTTGGGTTTATCAAACAGTAGATTACTATAATCACTGAGTACTGTGTCTTGTGTACGTAACCTATTCCACTGATCTACCACTCTATTTCGTAGTCAGTACCAAGTAGTTTTGATGATTGATGCTTTATAAAACAATTTAAGATCTGGTATGGCTAGGCCACCTTACCTAGCATTTCTTTTCATTAATTCCCGTGATATTCTGGACCTTTTGTTCTTCCAGATGAATTTTGTTATTAATTTTTCTTGCTCTATGAAATAATTTTTTGGTAGTTTGATTGGCATGGCACTGCATAAGTAATTTAGGGAGATTTAGCAACTGATGTTTTTCTAATTATTTAGACCTATTTGTGTAAGAAGTGTTTTGTAATTGTGTTCATATAGTTCCTGGGTTTGTTTTGGCAGGTAGACTCCCAAATATTTTATGTCTACAGTGACTTTAAATGGAATTTCTCTATCTCTTGCTGTTGGGCTTTGTTAGTAATATATAGAAATGCTGATGATTTACATGAGTTTATTTTATATCCTGCAACTTTGCTAAAGTTTATTATTTCAAGTACTTTTTTTACTTGATTCTCTAATTATATCATCATTTTATCTGCAAAGAGTGATAACTTAGTTTCTTCTTTGCCTATTCTAATTCCTTCAATTTCTTTTTCTTCTCATTGCTAAAGCTAACACTTCTAGTACCATATTGAATAACAGTGGTGATAATGGACATCCTTGTTTCACCCCTGATCTTACTGGAAATGCACCTAGCTTATCCCCATTACATACAATGCTTACTGATGGTTTTAGGTAGATACTACTTATCATTTTAAAAAAGGCTCCATTTATTCCTATACTCTCTAGCATTTTTAATAGGAATGGGTATTATATTTTGTCAAATGCTTTTTCTGCATCTATTGAGATAATCATATGGTTTCTGTTAGTTTTGTTGTTGATATGATCAATTATGCTGATAGTTTTCCTACTATTGAAGCAGCCTTGCATTCCTGGTATAAATCCTACCTGATCAAAGTGTTTTACTCTTGTGAAAAGTTGCTGTAATCTTTTTGCTAATATCTTATTTAAAATTTTTGCATCTATATTCATTAGGCAAAATGGTCTCTAATTTTCTTTCTCTGTATAACGCCCATTCTTACCGGTTGGTTGGTTGTTGTTCTTCGTTCTCAAAGAGGGCTAAAATGACACCACTACGTTAGAGTCAAGTTACAGTATCTCTGACTGTGGCTGATCAGACCAACATGAGCTTGGAATGCTCTATCACAGATCAGGCACAAATAGTTCATGTAAACATTTGGAGTGGATTCTCTGAATTTGTGCATCTCACTTTTCTTTTGAGCTGCTGCAATTCTACTTTGCTCATAGACCATAGTCCCCTCTTTGATGTGGGCATGCCATACTGGGTGGTCCTTTGCCAGTATCTCGCAAGTCACACAATCTTCAGAGATCTTGAAAGTGTCCTTGTATCACTTCTTTTGACCACCATGTGAGAGCCTTCCTTGCATGAGTTAACTATAAAATAGTCTTTTAGAAAGCATAGCAATAAATGGAGATTTCCTAAAAAATCCCAAGTTGTATCTATCTAAAAAACTGTAAGCATTACAATATGGATAAACTAGAAGCCTTTGCTGTAAGATCAAAGACGAAGCAAGGATGTCTATTATCATGACAACTATTCAATACTGTACTAGAAATGCTAGCTATAGCTATAAGACATGAATAAGAAATTAAAAGAATAAGCAAAGACAACGAGGGGAATAAACTCCTCACTTTTTGCAGATGATAAAATGGTTTACTTGGAGAATCCCAGAGAGTCAATTAAAAAACTAATTGAAAATGATAACTTCAGAAAAGTTGCAGAATATAAAATAAACTCACACAAATAGTATTTCTGTATATTACCAACAAAAGCCAGCAGGAAGTAGAAATTGCACTTAAAATAATTAGTATAAAATATTTGGGAGTCTACCTCTCAATATACACACAGAGGAATTACACGAACACAATTACAAAATACCCCACTCAAATAAAGTTACAGCTAAATAACTGGAGAAATATTAATTGCTCACGAATAGGCCGAGCCAACGTAACAAAAACGACACCACTACCCAAATTAATTTATTCAGTACCATGTGTGAGGAAAATACCTTATTATTTATTAATAGTTTGAACATAGCTTTGTTATTCAGTTGTGCCTGACTCTTCATGATCCGATTTAGAGTTTTCTTGGCAAAGATACTGGAGAGGTTTGCCATTTCCTTCTTCAGCTCATTTTAAAAATGAGGAACTGAGGCTAACAGAGTTAAATGACTTGCCCAGGATCACACAGCTAGTAAGTATCTGAGACCAGATTGGAACTGAGGTCCTCCTGACTCCTGGCATTCTATCCACTGCCACCTAGCTGCCCATGAAACTAGCTTTATATGGCTAAAAATTGTCTAACCTGGACAGCTGACCTAAGAGATGTTCCAGTGAAGATGAGTGCTTGTTTTAGATCCACCCAAAACACTTGTGTTTTTAGGTAGCCCACCCAGGTCTTGAGTTCACCGAAAAAGCTTGCGTTTTTGCTTTGCTCAAATTTTACTCAATGTTTGTATTTACCTTCTGATACACATCTCAAGTAACCTTACCTGGAAACTGCCCTTTTCTGGAAAATGTCTAACTTCTTACATGTGAGTCAACTAGCTACTTGTCCTTAATATCTTTGTTTGAATTGCATATAATGTGAAACTTGCAGACTCGAGGGAACCCCACCTTTTTTGACTCTTTCTTTTGCTCAATCGATTTTATAAAATTCTTTCTAAAGAGCTTTTTTGGTTTGGGGTTTGTTCTCAACAATTTTGATGTCAGAAGTGGGATCTCCAATAATCTACCCCAAATGGAAGGATGATCAATATAGGTTCGAATTGGGCACTGTAACATAACTAATGTGGAAAAGTTTATTATGCATGTACATGTATAGCCTCTCTCAGACTGCATGTTGATTTGGGGAGGGGAGAGAGGGAAACATTTGGAACTCAAATCTTATAAAAGTGAATGTTGAAAACAAAACTTACATAAAAAATAAAGTGAAAAAATTGGGCATTGTAAGAACCTGCTGAGTACCCAGACTGGTACTTAATGGGTTGAGAACTTGCCTGGCCATCCTTATCACCAAATTCGTAGTTTTCTTGCATTTTGTTTTTTTGCATGACTAATGTTGAAATGGGCTTTCTATGTCATATTCGTATATCACATATTTGTAAGTTTTTCTTGCCTTTTCAATGGAATATGGGAAAGGGAGAATTTGGAACTGAAAATAAAATAGAATTAAAAATTTTTTTAAATGACAGAGGATTTTATTTTTGATTCTGGAGTTATCAGAGAACAGCTTGAATTTATTAAGGGGGGGTGACACAGACCTATATTTTAAGAATAACACTTTGACAGCTGAGTGGAGGATGGATGGCAGTAGGGAAGAGATAAGTGAGACTACTGCAACAGTCTGGATGAGAGATGATGAGGGTCTATATTCACAATAAATAGCCATCAGGCTTCTGAGCAATCTAAAAGCCTTTGGCCTTTTAAAAACTTCTCAATCTGTAGTCACATTTTCAAACACATACATACATATACGTATATATACATAAGTGTGTACATGTATATCCATCCAATTCTCTTTCCTAGTTTCACACTGAAGTCAGCAAGTTAGCATGATACATATTTTTGACTTGGTTTGGGGGATCTTGCATTTAGAGCTTCAAGGGAACCTTAGGGTCTAGCAATTCCAACTTCCTCATTTTACAGATGAGGAAACTGAAGTGTAGAGGAGTGAAGTGACTTCACAGTTACTAAGTGATAGAGCCACAGTTCAAAGTCAGAATCTCTAAATTTCTACATACTACAACGCCTTTCAATAATTCAGTTTCTTTACTTCATCTTCTGCAACAAATGTATGTCTGCTAAAATCATCTTCATGTTGGTCTTTTTATATATACTCATCATGGGCACGAACTGCAAAGGCAAGATGACAAAAGGTCTCATTAAATGTTTCATTTAGATGTTCAATGAAATGAACTTGTTCAACTCTTATTTTTCTCTTCTAAGTGAACTTGTGAGCTCCCCTTCCATTTGGTTGCAATTTTTAAAAATTTCATCTTATTAAAGCAAGCATATCAGTATCGGTGAATGAATAAATTAAGGGTATTTATTAAATATTTAAAGCAAATACTAAAAACTTACAAATATTTGCCAGGCATTGTACTGATTCCTGGGGAACTAGATACAAAAGCAAGACAGTCCCTGCCCTCAAGGAATATACATTCTAATGGAAAAAGCAAGACATATAATGGAGTGGTAGCCAGGGAAGAGTACTGGACTGGAAGGTCACTGGATTGGTCTCAGGCACAATAAGGTAGTCAACTGACAATGACTTTCCAGAATCAATGGTACTGTTCATTCGATGACAGTTCCCAAAGCAAAGGAAAGCAGGAAAGCTATGTATAGATACAAGGTGGAAGACTGGAAAATGGCTGGAGTAAAAAAGTATAGTTGGATCTAGGTCTACCTGAGATAGTAAAGTCTTACCAATTAGGACACCCTCACCCCGCTTCAATTGCGTACAACTTCACTAAGTTATTCTAAAGCTTGTCAACTCAATAAAGATTTCACATTTGGAACATCAACAGCTAATGTTTCTATACTGCTGACCAATATAGATTGTTTTATTCTTAGGATACTTTACACCCTTTCCCACCACTTTGCTACCAGCAATATAGAAAAAGATTGGGACTGACATTTTCTATGGGGGTTTTTTTGGTTGATTTTATCACTTGCTGTGGCTAAATAATTCAGGTAATCAGCCTCTGTGATTTTTGCTAGGACTTTAGTATTTGGACGATGGATCGAGTCTTGGGTTGGGACCATCTTCAAATTCTTTCCAGCTTGATAGAACCTAATAAAGCCTGTGTTTTGCCTACCCTGGATCTATCCTCATGAGGCCTCAGGGCAGGGTTTTTGCTGAAAGATGGCCATCATATATTTTTAAAAGCTGATTAAAGACATATACCTGCATACACACATATAATGATTTGCTCTAACTCCATTCAAATGAAAATCCAGATCAAAGAAATTTTGAATAAGAGAAACCAGTGAATTTATCAAGTACAAACTTCTTTATTGATTAGCATAAACTGAAAAACATTGTTTACACAATCATGCAAAACTACTTTTTGAGGTCAAAATTTAAAATAAATTATTTAAAAGGTCTTTTAGGAAAAGAGCATTCAATAAAGTAAAATATTATGAAGTATTTGTTAAACTAATGTTGTATCTTCTGAGGGTTTAATTTTCTTTACTTACATGGGTCCAAGTATTTTGGAAGACACTTATGCACGAACATGATAGTCAATTTTATACATGCAGCTATGGCCATTCTCATCAAATATAGATAGGAAACCCACAAAAATGAAATTTCAAAGAATACAATAGGGTTTAGGCCAAATTTATTCACAATTTTAATTTGTTTATCACCACAAAGCTGTTTCAAACTCTGGCAAGTGGCAAGGATCTCCTCTATTCTGAGTATAACTTGGGGTTTGGGGGGAGGAATTCTCTCATAAGGGAAAGGTTAGCAGCCTCATTATTAAAATTGCTAGCAGAGCCAGGCTCAGTCTATGTCCAGGGGAAGAAAACAGTAAAACTGTTTTCATAATAGCTTTGTGAAGTTCACTTGTCCTAGTGATTTAGTAAATTTGGTAAAATGGCAGTGACAACGCACATATAGGCATTCCTAAGTGCCCTTGTCATAGAACATGCAGGGGAAAAGCTACATAAGCAAAAATGGTGACTTGGAAGGAAACAAAAAAGAATTATTCTAACCCTTCAAATGTTGTCATTCATATTGTCACTTATCCCTCCTGTATCATTGTTCTAATAACTATTTCAAATAGTTATGTGGACAGTTTTTCGGGCTAGAAATGCCTGAAAAGGACCACTATAATGGTACATTTCAAGAGGCTTTGGAGTAACCTCTTTCTCTGGCAGTTCAGGTGGGAGGTGGGGAGGAGCAGGAGGTAGGGTGTCCTAGATTTGAACATGATTGTGGATGACTCTAGGAAAAAGCACAGAGTTCTACTAGTTGACAGCATTTGCCTACATCATTACCTCTAGGACTGTTGACATTTATGTATTTTTTTGGTGTTTGAGATAAGGGAATTAGAATGGAGAAAATCTGCATATGCTTGAAGGTGAAAACAGATTAATTGGTATCACCAAAATACTCAATGCAATTAATGGAGAAGCATATGTAAAAACTTACTGTGTTGAAAAATGACTTTTTGCATAATCAATCTGCTTCTAAATCAGAATATAGATATATTTTCAATATAAATTATAGTAAAAGAAAAATTTCAGTTAAGCTGATCAAGAATTTTTTGAATGGCTGTTTGCCAACATAGCATCAAAATATTTTAGTGTAAATCTTACCAAATGTAAGGTATATATTCAAAAAGGTGGTTTTATTTTGCAAGGGTTCTGTATATTTTAAAAATGTCATGTCACTGTGTCAGTAACTCATTTTTAATTGAGGAATATGGAATTTATAAACATAAGGAGACTCAGTTATAAAAAAGTCTAAAAATCCGAATGAACAATTCTTGTATTGGACCAAATATTGGCTACTCCTGGATACAAGCTGTATCCCTCCTTTTTATTTGTTCAAAGAGATCTATAGCTGAATATTGGGGGGAATTACTGGCTACATCCAGGTGTTATACAAGCCATATTTGGAGGGAAAGTGTGGCCTATATTTGGACTAACACAGAATAGAAAAAGTCCATTCATAAAATGGATTTAGGTACACTGGAGCTGGAAGACAGAACAATAAAACCAAGATTGATCTGGGGAAAAAAAGAGTTGTAGTGATTCCTATTTTTTTTCTGAAGTACTTTTTTTTCTTTTTAAAAAATATGGCACATTATTTATCCCACATGCTACTGCAGAGATAAGAGGAGCAAGATTACTTTAGCTGTTGAAGAATCACAGTGTTAAGTATATCTGCTTCTTGAAGTGTCAGGCTTTCATCAGTTAGCTCTTTGTTTGGAAATGATGTAACAAGAACAAAGCCAAGAGTTGCAAATTCAGGGCGAGACTGTACAATAAATTCTCGGACATCCACGATCCTGAAGAAAGGACATAATAATAAGTTGTGGTTGAAAAGATTTGTTTATTCTAAAGGGATTGACGATACTTGAAAACAGAATTACAAACATTCCCCAATAATCTTGTTTATATGACTAATTTTCACTATGCAGTTTTCTTTAAAAAACAAAAGCAATATTCAAACTAGTCTCTTTTAGGTTGATCACAAATTCCCAATTAGTGAAGTTCAAAATTAATAAGGGTTACATTATTAAATAATGGTTTTCAGAAAAGTTCAGTTACTTATAATTCCTATATATTCACTCATCAATAATGCCTCTATAGATTCCAGTTCTCATATTTTAGAATCAGTGGGAAATTATGCTTTTGGTTTTGATTTACTTTGTGTATGAGTATTAAGATGCAGTATCTTGTCATGTGAAACCATTTGCTTCTTACACACTTAAGGGCACTTTTATTTTTCATTTTTTCACTGAATGTTTATTTCAAAGGTACTATCCAAACCATTTATGTTTCTATACTATTTACTATTTTGTACAATTTTAAACCAGATAGCATAATATATGCTTACTGTAATTAATAATTTGACAGTACTGTATTAGCTTACCTATGCGTGTGGTTGAACCTTTGTATCAAGCGGCTTCCATCTGCTAACCTGATTTGAATTTTTGTTGTTGGCACTGAATCATCAACAAGAACAACTGCATTTACTATTGACTTTCCCTCCTCTTCAGGGGAAGAAGGTGTACTGACTATTTCAGGTGTAAGACTAGGAGAAGGCAGAAAATAAAAAGAATTCCAAACCAGAATTTGCAAAAAAAAAAACCCCAGTGTTTTAGCAAAAAGGTAGTTAATAAAACACTAACACAGCAATAGAGATGATTGAACTTTTCCCCAAGTAATATACTAACTGATGATTCTCCATGTTTTTCCCCAGTGGAAACTGTCAGGAACACTGCAACTTCTGAGTTTGCTATGTTTTTCACTCTCTTCTTAGGGTTTCAAGCATAAATTTTATGTTAATTACAAAATATGGAGCATTCATCTACTTGAACTGTTGTCAAAACCTTTATCTTCTTAATCTGTTAACCAGAATACTGTTTGAGTAGAGAAATGGTCAACTACATAATAAAGTTTGGGAGCTATAAGCACCTTTGCCTTACTCCATTATTTGTATAAATGTTCTAATAACATTTAAAATAGGTATCTATTAATCCATTCTAATGCCTCATTATGTTATGTAGATGATCTTGAATCCTCAAGTGAATAAGCACAATTCTTAGTACATTTTGCCAGTGGGGAAAATCTTAGTTATGGTCTCATAGCAGACTGTCCAGAGGAGCTGTGAGAGAGTGAGTGAGAGTGAGAGTGAGACAGAGAGAGAGTAAGAGAGAGGGTGTGTGTGTGTGTATGTGTGTGTGTGTGTGTGTGTGTGTGTGTTTGTGTGTGTGTGTGTGTGTGTATGTGTGTGTGTGTGTAGTCTAGATGGTCCTGTTTTCATAAAGTTAATGGAAGAAAGGCAGAAATGGGGACAGAAGGTGCTAGGAATTTAAAAGTTCTTAAGACCCTCTTCAATGATTAAATTATCGATTTCTTGAGGTGATCTTTGCCCAGTGAAAGTGGCAGACACACTATACAGCAGGAACTGAAGCACATTTTTACTGATTATTCTTCATATAAAAATGTGAAGATTAATAGGTTTTAGGTACTTAGGACAGCTTAGAACTTCAGAGAAAGGTGAATAAATGAATTGGTTGTTATTTAATTACTACACTGAACCCAATTCTGACTAATAATCTTAGAGACATAGAGCTGGAAAATTGGGCAGTAGAAAATAAATTTTGCCTTCATAATTGTGTCTGCTTACTTTCAATACAGATGAAGACACTCTCAGTATGGATGTACAGCTATGCATGTGTATTGAATAGCAGGAACATTGCTTGAGCACATAAAAAAACAGCAATATTGCTTCATATGATTTGCAAATAAAAATTTTATAAATATAACTGAATTTCTTTTATGAAGGACCTTCATTCCTACAACATCCATTAATTGAGGTATAACTATAGCACAATATAGTCTGCACATGGAGAACTTAGTTATTATTTTTAATTGCATACTCTTGACCTTAGAGAGTCACTACCTTAAGCCTGTAAAAATTTGTTGCTTTGTTCAACTTGTCCATTAGTTTTAGAATTAATTCATTCTATTAGGCTTATATAAGTAGGGCTACGGGGCAGACATAGTCAAAATGAGTAAAGGTCTGGAAAACTCCAAGGGAGTAAATCCTAGTAGAACTCAATCCAACTAGCCTTAACCATGATCAAAGATTGGTCTTCCTATCTGTAGAGTCGGTGGTGCTTTGGTGCTGTCTGTCCATCTGTCTTAGTCTTTAGTTTTTTTAATGGAATGGCTTTCATAATTCAAGAACAATTTCTCACTAGTGATATTTCTTTTTTCTTCTTTATATTTCTTTCCCTCCCAACCCTGTGCTAAATATATAAAAAGTATTTTCTTCTTTCGTGTTTTACCTTCCAAGTTTTTGCCCTTCTCCACTAAAAGCCTTGAATCGCAATCTAGGTTTTATGTATTCTTGTTCCTGGTGATCTTCCATATCCAAATTCACCTGTCCACCATGGACCAGTCGCTGAAGCTCCAGAGGAATTTCACTTTGAGGGGGAGGAAAATTTAATTGATTGTTATAACCAAATTGGGGTGAAGAGGGCAAAAGTGTATTAGTACAATAGGCTTAGGTAGAAATTTTCTGTAAGGAAATTACAGGTTGATATTTATTTACTAGTTATATTAATTCATTATTTCATTCTAGGAACTACCTTTAATTTTTTGGATAGCAGAACCTTGCACAAGTCACATCTGAATTATTGCTGATGAGAGAAAATTATGATGAAATTCTGATTGATTTCTTAAAAGTTATTGTGATATAAAAATAACTCATGTTTCACATGTGAGCTCACTTAGATTTACACAATACTATGCAGACTTATGCTTTCCCTTTCTCTCACCATTCCTCTTCCCAGGACTAATTTATGCTGCAGTGGGGACACTTAGCGGCTAACTAGCTTAATACTGGCATTGACCTGCCTCCAACGCCTGGCTCTGTCTCAGGCCACTACTGCACCTTGTGAGCTTCTGCATCTGAGTGGTTTGTTGATTATCACTACTTGATAATGGCAGGATGGGTTAGGACTTAGAAAAGTAAGGACTTCTTGTAGCTTGTTCACAAGCATTTTTACTTCGACCAAGATAAAAAAAATTTAAAGGTGAATTTAAACATGGAGTAACATGGCACTCCTGAATGACTGAATAACACCTCAGTTCAAAAGTCTGGGATACTGTATTTCCTTCTAAGACTTATAAGTGCAACTTACCTTATGTTTTATTGACAGTATTAACAAAGAGATTATATATACATATTTATAAAACACAAAACAAAAATTAGTAAGGTTTTAAAGATAAGAATGGTACAATTTGCAGATACATTCAGGGCTGATTATAATACAAATGCAGATCATAAAGTTCCTGATAATTTAATGGAAAAGGAACATTTCTACTGTTTGAGAGCTACTGATAAATTTAAAAAAACATAATGGAAGACTTCAATACAAATAAAACAAACATGACTAATAAAATTTTAAACTTGACTAAGCACTCAGTCTCAAAAATCATTTAAAAATATTAAGTTTTCACTAATATATACTGCTTCTAAGTGGAAACTGCTATAAAAATAATCAAATAATTTTGGAACCAACCGACAGTAAAAAATTGACTGATACTTTTTCAGACTTTCCCATCATTCTTACCTAACTTTGTAAAGGGAGTGAGTAAAAGGCGGCAAGTTACAAACTTCTTACTTTCCACTGTCAATATCAGTTAACAATCTGTTGTCTTGAAGTCTATGACGGCAGGGATATGTTTTACTTAAAACTTTCTATTACCTTTAACATCTATCACAGTGGTCTGTCTATATTAGGGGCTTAATGATTGTTGAAAGGTATCATGGTGTAATGGAAAAAAGAGTGGTTAGCAAGGAGTCAGGAGGGACCTATATTCACATTTCTACTCAAATTACATGACCATAGGAAAGTCATCTAACCTTTCTTTTTTGTATCTCAGTTTCCTCATCTTTAAAATGGGGATAATAAAGTGTATAGCACTTTCCCCCCAGGGTTATGAAGATATGGGATAACATATGTAAAATACTTTGTGACTCTTAAGATACTCTATCAGCCATTTTTACTATCATTAAATGAATGAATAAATCAAAAGATGACAAGAGTTGTTATCTACTAGTTGTCCTCATTTTCCTCAACACTTTCTCAATTACTTTAGATCGGGGGTCACACATTTCCTCTCTAACTGATCTCATTATCATACTCTCATATTCAGTGTCTGTTTCCAATCCTAATACTCTAGCCTCAAGATTTCTCCATCCTGAACTTTATTAACTTTTATTTCCATTTTATTTTAGACACCTACAAACAGAATTGTACCTTAGATGGCATCATCACTCAAATGTATTACTGCCAGATGCTGAACTCATTAGGTCTTTGAGGAGGGACCATATTTTTGCCTTTCTTTATATCCCCAGCATTCAGCATAGTGCCTGGCACACAGTATGTACTAAATGTTTGTTGACTGACAAAATTCTGAAATTCCTCTCTCTGGTTGTAATCAATAAACTATAAACTCCATGAAGGCAGAGTCTGTTATTTTGAATTTTTATGGCCTAGCATAGTAAGTGTCACAGGTACTTAAACACTGTTGAAAGTGTTAAACTGAACTGAACCTTTTTACTTATTCTCTCACACCTATCTGAGTCTATTATTTACCCTCACTGAGAACTCTAGTCCCTTGACTTCTCTCTCTAGTCTCACTGTCTACTCCTTAATTCTTCTACTCCATCCTTATTCTGGCTTTACCTACCTTCCTATACAAGGTAAAATTTATATTTAGCTACTTTAAAAACTCAGTATTGCTTGCCCTCAGATTTCCTGCCACACCTTCCTTGCTAATTCCCAACCCTGTACAGCCTCAATTTGCATCACTCTGGCTTTGAGTTAGTGATTTAATCTACTGCAAATTCATGCTATCTATCCTTTAACTGTTTCATGTTCCCAACATCAGCTGCTTCAAAGCTTTGTCTCTTTCAACGCCTTCCTGTCCCTACCCCCATGCATTCTTGGGATCTGCTGAGCATATTCCTTCCTTACATAATATCCTAATGTTTGATGGACCCAAAAACAAGCTACTGGGATAAGGCCTCCCTATTCAACAGCAACTGTTAAGAAAACTGGAAAGCCATTTTAGCAGAAATTAGGTTTAGATCAACATCTTTTACACCATATGGTATGATAAGCAACAAATGGACCTGAAATGTAAGTATTACCAAAAATGCTTTGGTAACATTGAAATTACACCCCCCCCAATTTTTTAAAACAAAGATAATGCAAGGAGAAATTTTGCATGATGACAATTAGGAAGAGAATTCTTAACCGAACAGGCATATGTAGAAGTGATTATAAAAAGTAAATTAGATAACTCTGGCTACACAAATTAAAAATTTACACAAACAAAAGCAATTCAGGTAGAATAAGAGAAACTGCTCAGTGGGGTAAATCTTCAAAGCAAATATACTTGATAAAGACTAGATATCCAAGACATATAGGGAACAGAAACAGATACATAAAAATATGAACCATTCCCCACAACAAAAAGTGGCCAAACGATATAAAGAGACATACTACCAACAACCACATGAAGAATGCTCCAAATTGCTAAGAATAAGTGATATGAAAACTAAAACAAATTTGAGGTTTGTTTTTACTTTATGCCCACTGGATTATCAAAGAAGATAAAAGACAAAAAATGGTAAATGTTGGAGGGGCTGTGGAAGGCAAGTGCCCTAATTCACTGCTGGTGCAACTAAAGATTAGTTCAACCACTCTGAAAAAAAAGGGAAGTATACTAGAAGTCACTATACTGTACATATCATTTGACCTATTGATATCACTGGCACATAGGCCATGGAGGTCAATGACAGGACAAAAGAAAAAAGCAACACTGAAAGTCATCATAATTCTGATCAATGCAGCTTCCAATCTTGCCCTCAAAAGGAATAAAGTCATGACTCCTCAAGAAACAGATGACAGTCTGTAGGTGTGGAATGAGATGCATGTCAGATGTGGGTTATGTCTTGCTTTGTTCTGCCTAACTACTTTGATGAAATGGATGATCAGGGGAGGGTGTCACTAGGAAGAGACAGATGTTTTTAAAAAGAACATCAAAACATTAATGAAAGTTAATTTTTTAGAAAAGTATACATTATCTCTATTTCAAAATTTCACTATTATCTTCTTCACACATATTCATTTCTTTCCCTCCTGTCTCAGAGAAGAATTGTCCTTTCCATCTTTCCCCAGGCCAACCCATCCAATCTGTTATATACGCATGTGTGTGTGTGTGTGTGTATACACACACACACACACACATATACACATATGCTTTTATGTATAGATGTATGTGTGTTTGTATGTGTTCACCTTTCCCCCAATATGGAGAGTTAGGTGGTGCACTGGATAGACCGCTGGGCCTAGAGTCTGGAAGAGGTGTCTTCCTTTGTTCCCCTCATTATTTTGACTTTATCATAATATTTCTTGTTGTCTTATGTAGTCACTGGCTTCTATTTGGTTCATTCTAATTTTCAGGGAGTTTGTTGATGGTGTAGGGTCTTTGTACCCCTTGTGCCAAACTGTGAATTCTCTTTCCAATTCTTTGTTCCATAATTCTTATTCCTTTTCTATTTTTTTCTTCTAGCACTCTAATTTAATTGATATTTTTTTTCTTTTAAAAAACTTTTGCATCATCTCTTCCAGGAATTCTAGTTGAACTTTTGCCCAAGCTATGTTTGTCTTTAAAGCTTTACTTGCAGACATTTGGGAATCATCCTCTTCTTCTAGGTTAGCATCTTCAGCATCACTGTCACCATAATACTTCTCTGTGGTAGGATTCCTTTATTATTTGCACATTCATCTAGTCTACTTTCTGACTCTGGACAGGAAGTTAGGACTGGGGTCTGTGCACTTCTGGAGGGAAGGTGAAGGCTGGCTGCTTTCTTGGGGGTACTTAATTTTGGGTTACTCTTAGGATCTCAAATTGGGGACCTGCAAGCTTTCAATGTTCCCAAATGGTCTGATCCAGGGCAAAGTTTGATTGCTGCTCTCCTGGTCTAAACTCTGCAAGCTCCTGACCTAAGTCTGAACAATGACAGATTGTTGCTGGACTCAGCCATTACCAGTCAGCTGAAATGCTCAGCTGGTTCAGAGTGACAAAACTGACAGATTCCCATTGGTCTGAGATTTCTATGAATGTTATTTTGCTGCAGGCTTCCAAATGAACTGGAGACTGGAACTGCAACCCCATTCTATCCTGGGTTTTGAGTCAAACTGCTACTGAATGCTTCTAAACTCCCTCCTCTCAGTATGTAGCCCAGGACCTGTGGCCAATCCTCACCTGGACTGCCACCCTTGGGCACAGGTTCCCCCTCCTCAGTTCACCCTGAATCTGTGACCCACAACTGGGTAATATGTGACAAAGCTTCCAGATAACACCCATTCTTGCAGTTTGCATGAAGTCACAGTGCTGCATATGGGTCTGGGACCATATCTTGCCCTTGGACACATCCTCTTCCTGTGCTTAAGGGCTCTGCTTAGGGCATGCTCTTTGACCATACCCCACCTCCTATGTCCAAAGCCCTGCACCTCCTCATGTTGATCTTGCTGGAAAAATGACTCACTATGACTTTTCTTGGATTTTCCCCTCAGGATTCAATTTAGCAATTTTCTAGATATTTCAAAGTTTGGGGGGGGCATTTTTGAGGGGAAGAAAACTGGGGGAGCTCAGCTATATTTCTTCCTGTGACTCTGCCATCTTGGCTCCACCTCTCCACTTTCACTGTCTTTACATAACTGCTTCATTAATTAGGCCTCTATTTCACGAATTTTCAATTGCACTCTCTCTACCAGAGCGCCATGGTACAGTGGTTAGAATGCTGGTTCTGGATTCCAAGAACTTAAGTTCAAATCTTGTATATGACACTGGGCCAAGTTAGAGACCCTCCAGGGACCTCAGTCAGTGAGTCAGTCAACAAGGACTTATTAAGTGCTCACTATATGCCAGGCACTGAGTTAAGCACTAGGGATACAAAGAAAAGCACAAGCACAGCATACATTTCTTTCTGAGAGAGCTCACATTCTAGCAGGGGAATGGAAATTCTAATGGGGGAGGCAATGGAGCAAAAAAAAACTGTACATACCAGATAAAGAGTAAATGGAAGGTAATCTCAGAGAGAAGGCACTAAGTCCAGGGTGGTGAAGAGGGCAGGATTGGAAAAGGTCTCCTGCAGAAGGTGGGATTGGAGCTAAATCTTAAAGGAAGCAGAGAAGTCTTAGAGGAGGCAGAAGTAAGGAGGGAGAACACTACATACATGATGGATAACCAGTGAAAAGGCATAGAGTTGGGAGATGGAGTTTATGATGAAGAGCGAAAAGGCCAGTGTTGCTTGATCACAAGAATATATGAAGAGTAAAATGTAAGAACTCTGGAAAAGTTAGAAACAGAGTCAGGCTGGAAAGGGCTTTAGAAATCAAAAAGATTTTAAATTTGACACTGGAGATAAGAGGGAGCCAATGGTGTTTACTATGTACAGGGTGGAGGGGTAGGGTGACAAGGTCAGACCTGCACTTTAGTAAGAGCCTTAAAGGGTGTTGTACTAAATGGTCTGTAAGGTCCTTTCTAACTCAGTATCTATTATTCTAAATAATGGCTCCTTAGCCTTTGCCTATAAACATGCACATACTCTAAGTTAAAATAAAACAACAACAAAACCCTTCCTTTGACCCAGTTACCTTTCTCAGGTATTATCTTCTTTCTTTCTCCTTTCTTATTAACCCAAGTTCTCAAAAATGGTAATTTATATTCTACTCCTTCACTACCAACTCAACTCTTAGCCCTTTGTAATTGAGCTTCTGCCAGGAAGAAGGAGGTGATAAAACCTTATTCTTCCCTGGTCAGACAACTCAAATTTTGTGTTTAGTTAAACTAAAGGCGACTGATATAAGTGCCAAACTTCACTGTTTATATAATTCACCTTCTGAAGTAATCCTTTTGTTTTAGTGGTGGACCTTGAGCATGGTGATTCTGAGATTGATTAGGCACAAGGAGAGGTTAGGCAGGCAAGGAACAAGCATTACTAAACATTTACTATGTGCTACGTGTTGGAGATATAAATAAAAAGTAAAAAGAATGATCATTCCTAATCTTAAAGATCATGGCAGAAGACAACACAAATAAGGGAGCGGTAAAGCAGAGGGGCATGGTAGAGAAGTCCAGAGAGTCAGGAACATAGCAGAGGGGACTGAAAGATAGTAGCTCTGGGCCCCTCCCTAAAATGGACATTCCAAGGAGAACTCACCAATAGGAAAAGGGGACCACAAGGATATTCTAGGGAATAATAGGCATAGGGAGAAATTCCAAAATGAGAAGGCAGCTGAGACACGGTGTTGAAGTGTAGAAGAAACCTGAGAGGCCAGAAAGTCTAGCCCATCTCTTTTAACGGAGATTCACAGAAGCCAAATTGACCTGCCCCTGGCCCCTTGACACTCTTGCATAAGACATACTAACACAAAGCCCAACAGCAAGAGATAGAAAGAAAAATTCCATTTAAAATTACTGTAGACATCATAAAATATTTGAGTCTACCTGCCAAAACAAACTCAGGAACTGCATGAACACAATTACAAAACACTTCCCACACACATAAAGTCAGATCTAAATAACTGGAAAAACATCAGTTGCTCATGGGTAGGCCAAGCTAATATAACAAAAATGACAATTCTCCCTAAGTTACTTATTCAGTGCCATGCCAATCAAACTACCCAAAAATTATTTTATAGAGCTAGAAAAAATAGTAACAAAATTCATCTGGAAGAACAAAAGGTCCAGAATATTAAGGGAATTAATGAAAAGAAATACTAGGGAAGGTGGCCTAGCTACACCAGATCTTAAATTGTATTATAAAGCATCAATCATCAAAACTACTTGGTACTGGCTAAGAAATAGTGGTGGATCAGTGGAATACGTTAGGTACAACAAGACGCAGTAGTCAATGACTATAGTAATCTGTTTGATAGATCCAAAGATTCCAACTTCTGGGATAAGAATTCACTATTTGACAAAAACTGCTGGGAAAACTGGAAAACAGTACTGGGCATAGACCAATATCTCATGCTGTACACCAAAATAAAGTCAAAATAGGTTCAGGATTTCGATATAAAGGCTGATACTATAAGCAATTTGGGAGAGCAAGGAATAGTTTGCCTGTCAGATTTATTGAGAAAGGAAGAATTTATGACCAAATAAGAGATAGAGAGCTTTATAAAAGGCAAAATAGATAATTCAGATTACAATAAATTGAAAAGTTTTTGTATAAACGTATAAACAAAGTCAATGCAAACTAGATTGGGAGGGAAGCAGAAAACTGGGAAAGAATTTTTACAACCTGTATCTCTGATAAAGGCCTCATTTCTAAAATATACAGAGAACTGAATCAAATTTATCAGAATACAAGTCATTCCCCAGTTGATAAACAGTCAAAGGATATGAACAAGCAGTTTTCAGAGGAAGAAACTAAAACTATCTATAGTCATATGAAAAAAATTCTCTAAATCACTACTGATTAGAGAAATGCATATCAAAACAACTCTTAGGTACCACATCTCACCTGGCAGATTGGCTAACATGACAAAAACAGTAAAATCATAAATGCTGGAAAGGATGTGGGAAAACTGGCACACTAATTCATTGTTGGTGGAGTTGGAACTGATCCAACCAGTCTGGAGAGCAATTTGGAACTATGCCCAAAGGGCTATAAAAATATGCATACTCTTTGACCCAGCAATACCACTTTTAGGGCTGTATCCCAAAGAAATCATACAAGTGAGCAAAGGACCCGTTTGTTCAAAAATATTTATAGCAGCTCTTTTTGTAGTGGCAAAGAATTGGAAATCAAGGGGATGCCCATCAATTGGTGAATGGCTAAACAAGTTGTGGTATATGAATATAATGGAATACTATTGTACAATAAGAAATGAGGGCTTTCCTGGGGGGCGGAGCCAAGATGGCAGCTAGAGAGCAGGGACTTGTGTTAGCTCCCCGCCAGGACCCTCCAAAAACCTATAAAAATGGCTCTGAACAAATTCTAAAACTGCAGAACCCACAAAATAGCAGAGGGAAGCAGGGATCCAGCCCAGGACAGCCTGGATGGTCGCTGAGTGAGGTCTATCGCGCACAGAGCTGGGAGCGGAGCAGAACAGAGCCCGGCGTGGGTGGCGGCAGGACCAACCAGACCAGGAGCCAGGCAAAACAGGCCCTAAATCAGTGAGCTGCGGCAGTTACCAGACTTCTCAACCCACAAACACCAAAGACAACAGAGAAGGTTAGTGGGCAAAGCTGCAGGGGACAGAGTTCCCCATTCGGCCACCGCCCCAGGGGAAGCGGGGGAGGTGCAGCTACACAACTACAGCTGCAGTTGCTTCTGGCCCCAGGCCCACCTGGTGGGAGGAATGAAGCAGCAGATCTGAGCAGGAGGGCACAGACTGCTTAAGGTCCTGGTTGGCGGTTATTGGGGAAGGAGGAATGCTGGTGTGGCAGAGCTGGCTGTATAGAAATAGCTCTGAAATCAACAGCACAACCCCTCAAGCTTGGAACAAAATACTCTTTGCTCTACAAGCAGTCATACCCTGACAAAAAACTCAAGGGTCAAGGTGCCTGGGAACATGGCCAGGCAGCGAAAACGCACCGAGACTCAGTCTCAGACTTTGGAATCTTTCTTTGGTGACAAAGAAGACCAAAACATACAGCCAGAAGAAGTCAACAAAGTCAAAGAGCCTACATCAAAAGCCTCCAAGAAAAACATGAACTGGTCTCAGGCCATGGAAGAGCTCAAAAAGGATCTGGAAAAGCAAGTCAGAGAAGTAGAGGAAAAATTGAGAAGAGAAATGAGAAGGATGCAAGAAAACCATGAAAAACAAGTCAAGGACTTGCTAAAGGGGACCCAAAAATATACTGAAAAAATATTGAAGAAAACAACACCACAGCTGAAAGGAAAATTTGACTTTCAAACACAGGAATCAAGAGAAAGGTGAAAAGGTAAACAAGAAAGAGAAATCATAAGGGACTTACTGAAGTTTAACTGTTTTGTTTACATTCCTACATGGGAAGATGATGTGTATGATTCATGAGACCTCAGTATCATAATGGCTGAAAGGAATATGCATATATATGTGTATGCATATATATATGTATGTATATATGTAGGTTTATATACATACATACATACATATATATATACACACATATATATATATGGAGAGAGAGAGAGAGACAGAGAGAGAGGGCACAGGGTGAGTTGAATATGAAGGGATGATATCTAAAATAATAAAATCAAATTAAGGGATGAGAGGAATATATTGAGAGAGGGAGAAAGGGAGAGATAGAATGGGGTGAATTATCTCACATAAAAGTGGCAAGAAAAAGCAGTTCTCTAGGAAGGGAAGAGGGGGTAGGTGAGGAGGAATGAGTAAATCTTGCTCTCATCGGATTTGACCTGAGGAGGGAATACCATACACACTCAACTGGGTATCTTACACCACAGGAAAGAAGGAGGAAGAAGATAAAAAAGGGGGGAAGATAGAAGGGAGGGAAGACAGGGCGAGGAGGTAAAAACAAACACTTTCGAAAAGGGACAGGGTCAAGGGAGAAAATTCAATAAAGGGGGATAGGTTAGGAAAGAGCTCTCCCTCCACCCTCTAGGTACAGTTTGAGAAGGGCAGAAAAATCACACCTTGGAATAACTCCCTTCCCCCCAATTTAATATTAAATAGAGGTGAACTGGCCCCTTCAAGCTTAGGAAGTCTTAGGGGGAGCTTTTCACTGCCCCCTTTACTGCTTTTACTTGGCCTGCCTCCCCTTCTCAATCTCACCCACCCAGAGTGAATTTACTAACTTTTTTTTCCTGTTGCTCCCTGGACTCCTGATTTTTTTTCTCCCCTCTAACCCCCAATAAGTACAAGGTCCCTTAGGAAAAGTTCTGGGGGTAGAAGCCCCATTTTCTCTCAAAGGTCTGTTAGTTGCCATTGCATCCTTTCTCATCCCTACCTAGAAGCCCCATGTTTGGGGCTGTGCCCCCTCCCTGCTGACTGGGTAAGGATGGGTATTGGGTCCTTTTTCCTCTTGTACTCTAATTATATGCCCCCATGCACATGTGTGCGCACAGACACACACACACACAGACACACAGAAATACACACTCTGTCTCTGCGTCCCTTTGCCCTTTGTGTGCGTGCGTGCTTGTGTATATGTAACTTGTAACTTTTATAAAGGGGAATGGAAAAGAAAAAAAAGGAAATGAGGAGCAGACAGACTTCATAATAACCTAGAAAGACTTATATGATTTGATTCTGAGTGACGGGAGCAGAACCAGGAGATCGTTATACACGATTACAGACACACGTTTTCGGTGATGACTAACTTTGACAGATCTGGCTCTTCCCAGCAATGCAAGGTTCTAAGACAACTCCAAAAGACTCATGATGGAAAAAGTGATTCACATCCAGAGAAAGAATTATGGAGTCTGAACGCAGATTGAAGCAAATTATTTCCTCTCTCTTTTTTTTTGTTTTATTTCTTCTTTCCCATGGTTCATTCCATTGGCGATAGTTCTTCTTTACAACTTGACTACTGTGAAAATATGTTTAGTGTGAAGGTATATGTAGAACCTATATTGGATTGCATGCCGCCTTGGGTGGGGATGAGAGAAAATATGAAACTCAAAAACTTGAGGGACTGAATGTTGTAAACTAAAACAAAAAAATTAATTAACTGATTAATTAAAAAGTATGTACTAACACAAACACTAAAAATTTTCTATTCTCCAAGAACAAGGGAATAATCTCCAGGAATGTTTGTAATCCATGATTCTGTAAGGTTTAACAAAAACTGTTTTCTGTAAATCTAAATAAATCTATCAAATAAAAATATAAATAAATTAATCAAATATAAAAATAAAAGTATTTTCCATATCTGTCTCTATTTTCTAGATATAAAGAATGTGTATTTATTAGCAAAGTTAAATTTTTTAATCAAACCCATATTTCTGGCTCATTCAGTTTGATGAATATAAATTTATTGCTAATTTAGGAGTTATTTTCTTTTTTATGTTACCCAATTATTACTCTGTTAGAACAAATTTTAATTAAGGCTCCTTTAATATGTAAATAAGCAATATTGAATTTAAGAAACTACCAAAAAGAAACCCTTTACTGTTAGTGGAAATATAGTGTTAATATTTGTTTATATTATAAGCTGTTGTGGTAGGATTCTAGCAAGGTCTCTCCCTCCTGAAGTCAGGGCAAGATCAAAGAAAAGAATCTTGAGTAATAAAAGCTAACCTAGAGAAATTGGGGAGCTGTTAACCCAAGTTCTGACTCTTGGGACCCTGACTTTTTGATTTGTAAGCATTTTAAGCATAATCTTAAATTGCTGGCCCAAACCCAACATGCCACTTCCTAGGCATCTCTATTACAAATAGCTATACCATTCCATGTCCCACAGTCTTTGTTCTCTGTATAACTCTAGTTTTGAATGCAAAAGTCAAATCTATACTACATTCGTGGAAAGGATGTATCAATATATTGCCCTATAACTCTAATCACTACCCTCTTTGACTTTCTTGTCCAAAACCATTCCCCCTCTGTTAGAATGTAAGCTTCTTGAGGGCACGGACTTTCAATTGGTCAATCAACTTTTATTAGAAACCTACAATATGCCAGGCACTATGCTAAGCAATGAGGATATAGAGTAAAAACAAACAACGACAACAAAAAACAATCCCTGCTCTCCAGGAGCTCACCATCTGATGAGGGAAACAACACGCAAACAACTGTGTGCAAACAAGACCTATACAGACCTGGAGATAATCTCAGAGAATATGTACTAATATTAAAGAGGCTGAGGGAAAGGCTTCTTGCAGAAGGTAGGACTTTAGCTGAGACCTGAAGGAAGTTAGGGAAGCTAAGAAGCAGGGAGTTTCAGGGATGGGGAACAGCCAGATAAAATGCTCACAATTCGAAGATGGAGAATTCTGTGTGAGATACAGCAAGGATGCCAATGTCACTGAATCACAGAGTACTTGGGGGTAGGTAAGGTATAAGACTGGAAAGGTAAGAGAGGGCCCGGTTACAAAGTGTTTTAAAAGTCAAACAAGGATTTTATATTTAATCTGGAGACAATAGGAAACCACTGGAGTTCTTTTTGAATGAGGTGGTACAAAGCAAAGCAAAGCAATGCTCAGACTTGTGCTTACTGAAGATCAACTTGATAGCTGAGCAGAGGATGCACTGAAATGGGAAAGGACTTGAGGCAAGGAAACCAAACAGAAGGTTACTGCAATAGTATAGGTATGAAGAGATGAGGCCTGCAGGAGAGTGGTGGCACAACCAAAGGAAAGAATGGGGCTGTATGAAGATAGAAATAACAGGACTTGACAACTGATGGAATAAGGGGTACTGGGTTGGTAAGAATGAGGAGTAGAGAATTTTACCTAGGTTGTGGTGCCCTCAACAGTAAGAGGAAAGTTAGGAAGAGGAAAAAGTTTGGGGGTAAAGATAACAAGTTCAGTTTCAGACATGTTAAGTTTGAGGTCAGCGGGATACGCAATTTGAGACATCTAACAGGCAGTTGGAGAAGCAAGACTAGACATCAGAAGAGAGGGTAGAGCTGGATAAAGAGATCTGAGAATCATGCATAAACAATGAAAATCTGCCAAATGAGATTAACAAAGAGTGGTCATTCTGGTGGGAGGAGAATCAGAGAACAATGTGATGAAAACCTAAAAAGAAGACACTATTAAGAAGAGGATGAATGACAGTGTCAAAGGCTGCAGGGAAGTCAAGAAGCATGAGAATTCAGAAAAGGCCATTACATTTGGCATCTCTTCATTTAGTAATCAACATTCTGTTTATGACATTTTGAATTCTCTTCAGTAACACAGATGAAGCTAAAAATGGGGATATTCACCAAGGGGAAAAAGTACATTGGTGACACAGGAAATTTAAAGGGCTTGGAAAAGGGATATAAACTATAATAAAAATAAGAAGCCATTCTCCCCATTTTCTGAAGTCTTAATAATGACTAGTAGTGTAAAGCCTATGCTTCAAGGTAACCCGTACTACCTCTAAACATACTTCCCTGTCCCAGGCTCACTGGCAATTCAGACACCACCTTTTCTGATAGCACCTACAATTTTCTAGCTGAAGACTACTTAGAAGGTTGGCAAGAAAGGTCTGTCTCACCGAGGTGAGAATGGAGCACAGGCTGTGCCCCTTCAAGCAAGTAGCAGGCCCTGGGGGTGACTGAATCAGCAGCAGATGCTTCCAGAGCTCTCAGCCCACAGATGGTAAAAGGGCTGGACAACTGGTCAGAAGCAGATTATAGTGGACCCTCTGCTGGCACTGGGTACAGGTTCCAGGTCAGTCTCAGAGTGAGGAGAAGCACTAGAACTCCAGAGCTTGGAACTACAGGAAAGTGGGGACCCTGGTCACAGTTCCAGGGCAGAAAAAAATGCTTATGGTCACTCACAGACCAGGGCATAGGCCAGAATAGTAATGACCATACCTCTCCTTAGATCATCCCACCTTGAAAGAACTAAAAACTTACAAACCCCCAGAACTAGCTCTGAAAACAGCAGCACAAAAACCCTGAAACTTGCACCTTGGGAGCAGAGCCCAACTTTAATATAAATTTAAAAGTCAAGAAATAGGCTGAAAAAATGAGCAAACAAGAAAGAAGGAGACCACAGAAAGTTACTACGGTGACAGGAAAAGTTCAAAACACAGACTCTGAAGACAAAAAAAAGTCAAAACTGCTAAAATCCAAAACCTTAAAGAAAAATGTGAAGTGGTCTCAGGCTCAAAAAAGAATTCCTGAAAGATCTCAAAAATTACTTTAAAAATCAAATAAGAGAGGGAGAGGAAAAATTGAAAAAAAAATGAGAATGATGCAAAAAATCATGAAAAAAGAGTTAATAGTTTGGTAAAGGAGGCACAAAAAATACTGACGAAAATAACACCCAAAGAAACAGAACAGTCCAAATGAGAAGAGGCTTATCCACTGAAGAGAAGAACTCATTAAAAAGCAGAATTAGCCAAATGGAAAAAGATGTAAAAAAGTTCACAGAAGAAAATAATTTCTTAAAAATAAGAATTGGGTAAGTGGAATAATTGCACGAGACACCAAGAAACAACAAAACAAAGGTCAAAGTAATGAAAAAAAATAGAAGAAAATGTGAAATATCTCACTGGAAAAACAACCAACCAGGCAAACAGACTGAGAGATATTTTTAAATTACTGGACTACCTGAAAGTCATGATTAAAAAAAAGAGCCCAGATGTTTTATTTCAAGAAATTATGAAGGAAAACTGCCCTGATATTCTAGAACCAGAGGGTAAAATAGAAATTGAAAGAATTCACTTACTAGCACCAGAAAGAAATCCCAAAATGAAAACTCTCAGGAATATTATAGCCAAATTCCAGGAATCCCAGATCAAGGAGAAAATATAGCAAGCAGCCAGAAAGAAACCACTCAAATATCATGGAATCATAGTCAGGATAACACAAGATTTAGCAGCTTCCACATTAAAGGATCAGACAAGGCTTGGAATATGATATTCCAGACAGCAAAGGAGCTAGGATTACAACCAAGAATCACCTACCCAGCACAACTGAGTATAATCCTTCAGGAGAAAAAATAGATATTGATCAATGAAACAGAGAACTTTCAAGCATTCCTGATGAAAAGATCAGAGCTGAATAGAAAATCTGACTTTCAAATATAAGACTCAAGAGAAGCATAAAAAGGTAAATAGGAAAGAGAAATCATAAGAGATTCAATAAGGTTAAACTGTTTACATTCCTACATGGGAAAATGATATTTGTAACTCCTATGAATTTTATCATTATTAGGGCAGTTAGGAGTATACATAGACGGTATGGGTATGAATTGACTATGGTGGGATGGTATCTAAAAAAATAAAATGAAGGGATGAAAAAGAGGGAAGCACTGGGAGAGGGGAGAAGGCAGAGGTAGAATGGTGTAAATTATCTTGCATAAAAGTCACACAAGAGCTTTTACACTGGAGCAGAAAATGGGGGAGGGGTGGTGGACAATGCTTGAATCTTACTTTGATCAGAATTGGCTCAAAGAGGGTATAACATACACATTCAGTTAAGAATAGAAATCTGTTACCCTACAAGGCAGTAGGAAGGAAAGGGAATAAGAGAAAGGGAAGGGGTGAAAGAAGAGAGGGTAGATTGGGGGAGGCAGTGGTCAGAAGCAAAACACTTCTGTGGAGGGACTAGGTGAAAGGAAAGAGAATAAACAGGGTGAAAACAGGATAGAGAGAAATACATAGTTAATAATCATAAGTGTAAAAAAGATTAAAGCGAATTTCTCTGATAGGTATCAGTTCTCACATACATAGAGAACAGTCAGAATTATAAGAATACAAGTCATCCCCCAATTGATAAATAGTAACTATGCTCAAAGGGCTATAAAACCTTGTATATCCTTTGACCCAGCAATACTACTACTAGGTCTGTTTCCCAAAGAGATTTAAAAAAAGAAAAGGATCTACATGTATAAAAATATTTATAGCAGCTCTTTCTATGGTGGCAAAGAATTGGAAATTGAGAGGATGCCTATCAGTTGGGGAATGGCTGAATAAGCTGCATATGATTGTGATGGAATTCTATTCTGCTGTAAGAAATGATGAGCAGGATGCTTTCACAAAAACCTGGAAAGACTTATATGAACCGATGAAAAATGAAGTCAGCAGAGCTGACAGCGTACACATAACAGAAACTTTGAATGATGATTAACTATGAATGACTTAGCTATTCTCAGGGATCCAAAACAATTCTGAAGGACTTATGAAGAAAAATGCTACCCACCTCCAGAGAAAGAATTAATGGGGTTTGAATGCAGATTGAAGAATATTTTTTTTAAATTTTATTTTTCTTGAGGGGCTTTTTTTTTGGTCTGTGTTTCCTTTCACAACACGACTAATATGGAAATACAGTTTGTATGACTGCACATGTATAACCTATATCAAATTGCTTGCCTTCTAGATGAGGGATGGGAGAAGGGAGAAAAGGAGAGAATTTGGAACTCAAAACTTTAAAAAACTAATGTTAATGTTACATGTAATTAAGAAGAAATATTTTTTAATAAAGAAAGAAAAGAAAGGCTGGAGTCAACATGTAAAGGCCTACTAAAAATGCCAAATAGAAGAATGTATTTTAGTCTAAAAACTAGGGGAAACACTGAAACTCTTGAGCAGGGAAGTGGCACGATTAAACACGCAATTTAAGAATACCAATTTGGCAGCTATTTGGAGGATGGATTACCAAGGGCAGAGCACAGAGATCAATTAGGAGTATATTGCAATAATTCAGGGAGAAAAAGTGATGACAGCCTAGACCAGGATTTGTTTGGGTGTAGGCAGAAAAGGTAATGAATGAAACGGATTTTGAGGAATACGATCAACGAGACTTGGGAACTAAATTAATATGGAGGGTGACAGTGAAAAGTCTGACAATTACTAATTAGTCAACAATTGAGGCTTATGACTTTTTAGATGGAAGTCTTGAGGCTTCTTCTGTAATCAAGAAAGGAAAGAAAATATTCTAGCTCTATCACTCATAATATGAAACCTGGCAAGTTCCCTTGGAAATACAAGAGAGGGCATTTCTGCCATTTCTAAGGGGCTAAAAGCATTGCTCTGAAAACCATGAGAAATTGCCATCTTCATCCCACACTGAAAGCAGGTGAGTAGACTATACTGTAGAAAAGGGGCTAAGTTTTTTTGACCTCAGCTGTGTCAGGGATTTCTTTAGTTCCTCACTATTCTCACTCTTCAAGTCAAAGAAAATTTGGTTAAAATTCTCTTCTAGGCTCTTACACTCTTTGATACAAAGACTCATTCCCTTTGATATTCTAGCGGCATCCTAGGAATATGATAAGAGGTGTCTAGTAATGATAGAAATTCTCTCCTGCTTCAGGGTAATATTTTAAACAACTTTAGCCTTTAGAAAAGTGTCTAGTTCTGACACTTTTCCTAGAGATAAATACAATTTTATATTTTCATAGCTCTGTAAAAGGCAGAGTAAATATGGCTCACACACCAAGTGTTTAATAGGATGCAACACAAGCAGAGTTTCAAAGGAGGTAAAATGGATAATTTTTATTACATAAAACTAAAAGGTTTTGCACAAATGAAACCAATGCACCCAAATTAGAAGAAAAGTTGGAAACTGGAAAAAATCTTTGCAACAAGTTTCTCTAATAAAGGTCTCATTTCATAGGAAAAAAGTCAAATTTATAAGAATGAGAGCCATTCTCCAACTGGTAAGTGGTCAAAGTATATGAATAGGTGGTTTTCAAAGGGTGAAATCAAATCTATCAATAGTCATAAGAAAAACTGCTCTAGAGTAACCAGACTTCTCAACCCACAAATGCCAAAGACCATGGAGCAGGTCAGTGGGAAAACTGCTGGATAGGGGTGAGAGGGGTCTGGCCCCAGCCCAGGGGGTGGTGGAGGTAGCGCGGCAGTGGTAGCAGCAGCAAGAAGCTCCTGAGGCTGCTTCCAGAGCTCCAGCATCAGCTGCTTCTGGAGTCTTTGGCTCACACAGTGGGAAGAATCAAGGGGTGGATCGGAGCCTGAGTGCAAGGAGCGCTTTCCTGGCACAGAGGATGGTTCTCTTGCTTTGCCCTGCTTGGATCTGGGTGGTGGTCCTGGTTGGCAGTTCTTGGGGGAGGAGGAGAGCTGCTGTGGGAGAGCTTGCGGTGATGGTGGAATAGAATTAGCTCTGAAAACAGCAGTGTAGCTCCTAAAGCTTGGGACAAAGTACTCTCTACTCTTCAAGTAGTCATACCCTGGCAAAAAGTTCAAAGGTCAAGTAGTTTGCTGGGAATATGAACAGGCAGTGAAAAAGGACTCAGACGCAGACTCAGACTATAGAATCTTTTTTTGGTGACAAAGAAGATCAAAACATATAACCAGAAGAAGTCATCAAAGTCAAAGACTCTATATCAAAAGCATCCAAGAAAAATATGAATTGGTTTCAGGCCATGGAAGAGCTCAAAAAGGATTTGGAAAAGTACGTAAGAGAAGTAGAGGAAAAATTGGGAAGAGAAATGAGAATGATGCAAGAAAACCATGAAAAACAAGTCAAGGACTTGCTAAAGGAGACCCAAAAAATAGTGAAGAAAATAACACCTTAAAAATAAACTAACTCAAACGGCAAAAGAGCTCCAAAAAGCCAATGAGGAGAAGAATGCCTTGAAAGGCAGAATTAGCCAAATGGAAAAGGAGGTCCAAAAGACCACTGAAGAAAATACCACCTTAAAAATTAGATTGGAGCAAGTGGAAGCTAGTGACTTTATAAGAAATCAAGATATTATAAAACAGAGCCAGAGGAATGAAAAAATGGAAGACAATGTGAAATACCTCATTGGAAAAACCCTGACCTGGAGAACAGATCCAGGAGAGATAATTTAAAAATTATTGGACTATCTGAAAGCCACAATCAAAAAAAGAGCCTAGATACCTTCTTTCCAGAAATTATCAAGGAAAACTGTCCTGATATTCTAGAACCAGAAGGTAAAATAGAAATTGAAAGAATCCACCGATCGCCTCCTGAAAAAGATTCCAAAAAGAAAACTCTTAGGAATATTGTTGCCAAATTCCAGAGTTCCAAGGTCAAGGAGAAAATACTGCAAGCAGTCAGAAAGAAACAATGTGAGTATTGTGGAAAGACAATCAGGATTACATGAGATCTAGCAGCTTCTACATTAAGGGATCAAAGGGCTTGGAATATGATATTCCAGAGGTCAATGGAGCTAGGAGTAAAACCAAGAATCACCTACCCAGCAAAACTGAGTATAATACTCCAAGGCAAAATACGGATTTTCAAGAAAATAGAGGACTTTCAAGCTTTCTCAGTGAAAAGACCAGAGCTGAATAGAAAATATGACTTTCAAATACAAAAAATCAAGAGAAGCATGAAAAGGTAAACAAGAAAGAGAAATCAAAAGGGACTTACTAAAGTTGAACTATTTTGTTTACATTCGTACATGGAAAGATGATGTGTATAATTCATGAGACCCTTCTCAGTATTAGGATAGTTGAAGGGAATATACATATATAGAGAGAGGGCACAGGGTGAGTTGAATATGAAGGGATGATATCTAATAAATAAAATAAAGGGTGAGAGAGGAATATGTTGAGAGAGGGGAAAAAGGAGAGATAGAATGGGGCAAATTATCTCACATAAGAGTGGCAAGAAAAGCAATTCTGTTGGAAGGGAAGAGGGGGCAGGTGAGGGGGAGAGTGAATCTTGCTCCCATGGGATTTGACTTGAGAAGAGAATAACATGCACACTCATTTGGGTATCTTACCCCACAGGAAAGTAGGGGAAGGGGATAAAAAAAGGAGATGACAGAAGGGAGGGCAAATGTGGTAGGGGGAGGTAATCAAAAACAATCACTTTTGAAAAGGGACAGGGTCAAAGGAGAAAATTGAATAAAGGGGGGCGGGATAGGGTGGAGGGAAATATAGTTAGTCTTTCACAACATGATTAGTGTGGAAGTGTTTTACATAATGATATGCATGTGGCCTATGTTGAATTGCTTGCCTTCTTAGGGAGGGTGGGTGGGAAGGGAAGAGGGGAGAGAATTTGGAATTCTAAGTTTTAATAGCAGATGCTCAAAAAAAGTTGTTTTTGCATGCAATTGGGAAATAAGATATATAGGGAATATGGCACAGAAATCTATCCTGCCGTACAAAAAAGGGAAAAGGGGATGTGGGGGAGTGGGGTGACAGAAGGGAGGGTTGACTGGGGAACAGGGCAATCAGAATGTATGCCATCTTGGAGTGGGGGGAAGGGTAGAAATGGGGAGAAAATTTGTAACTCAAACTCTTGTGGAAATCAATGTTGAAAACTAAAATATTAATAATATGAATAAAAAAAGAAAAATTGCTCTAAATCACTAAAAATTAGGGAAATGCAAATTAAAACAATTCTGTGGTACCACCTCACACTCATCAGATTGGCAAAAATGAAAGAAAAGGAAAATGACAAATGCTGGAGGGTATATAGGAAAATAGGTACACTAATGTATTGCTGGTGGAGCTGTGAACTAATCTAACTATTCTGGAAAGCAATTTGGAACTATGCCCAAAAAGCTATGAAATTGTTCAGTGAAAACCCTGCAATACTGCTACAAGGTTTATAACTCAGAAGGATGAAAGAATGAGCAAAAGGACCCACTTGTACAAAAATATTCATAGCAGTTCTTTTTGTGGTGGTAAAAATTGGAAACTGAGGGGATGCCCATCAATTGGGGAACAGTTGACCAAGCTGTGGTATATATAATACGATAGAATATAATTGTGCTGTAAAAAATGATGAAGGTCATGGTTTCAGAAAAAAAGTAAAGACTTAAATGAATTGATATAGTGAAGTGAGAAGAACCAGATCTACATAGTAACAGAAATTTTATAAATATAATCAACTGTGAAAGACTTAGTAATTCTTATCAACACAATGACCTGTCACAATTCCAATGACTCACACTGAAAAATGCTATTCATCTTTATATAGCAAACTGATGTAGAACAAACTGAAGCATAATTTTCTCTCTCTTTCTCTCTTTTTTGGAGGGAGTAGGGAATGGCCGATGTGGACATTTCTTTTGCACGACTTTGTATTTGCAATGGGTTTTATATTTCTTCTCTTCTCAATGGATGGAGTGGGTTGTGAGGAAGAGGGAGAGAATTTGAAACCAAAAATAAAATAAAATTTAGTAAAAAAATAGGGTGTAACACAAATTATATTATCATCAATTAATATTTGATAAGGGCTTCAAAATAACCCCCTTATGAAGTCCCTAACTGCAGAGTATCTGAGCATAATCTGATTATTTATATTTTTTAAAAAACTGAAAATACCTAGAGTTTATCCTCTTCTCGCACTAACCTTTTGAAATCTTCTGCCAGCAGTAAATGCCACTTAACAGATTTCTAACATATGTTGCTGAATTTCAGGTATACATGCACACTGAGAGTCACCCTGTCAACAGTAAGCAGGACAGTGGCTTAGTGTATGGGAAGCTACATACTAATCCATTTAGTGAATAGTACTAAATCATCAAGATTAAACAGATTTGTCACAAAAGAAATAAAAGCTTCTCCCTCAGAAACAAACCACTTCTTATGAAACAATTTGTTGTGAATTTTCAGCAAATGGCAATGATTCTCCCTCCTACTTCCCAAAGGTATTTCTACAACTCTGACAGTGCACCTATAGTACATAAGGATTTGAAACGTTGACAGCTTTATAGTGGAGAAATTAAAGAATAAAACAAACTACGTATTCAGGAAGTAACCACTTGAATAAGGAGAAACACATAATGGTTCTTCCTAGTATATATCAAATGCTTGACATTTCAGTAGCCACTCCTTGAAAACTCTAAGCACACCATAATGGTATAATTAAAACAAAGTCCCCATTCTTCAATACTGCATAAAAGATAGATTATCACCAATATATATCTTACCCTCTTTTAACAGACTCCAGAAACTGAGCATTTGTTGGATCACTATAAGATCTTAATTCTCCATCATCTAAACTGAAGCCATTGCTCCAAAGTTTGAGCAAAATTTGAACCTATTGAACAAAAACAAATAATTAAACATGTAAAAATGATACATTTTAGCCAAATAACTATTTATATTTCAAATATTAACTTATTTAATAACACACCGAGTCATTCATTTAGTCTTAGGACACACTATTATTTATATCATAGCCAAAAGACAAAACATATCAGAAACCATTCTTTTGCTTGGCAGATTACATATTTAAACTACAGAAGAGATAATTACTTGCCAAAATTACTTGTGGGTCATGGAGTCCTGATAATGTCCTTAGAGTAAAACTATATAATAAACTATAAGATCTACTCAGAAACTTAACATCAACTTCAGTCTTACAATCAATAACTTAGATAAGATAGCTAATAAGGGTAGATTTTATAAAATGTGCACTGTGTCAAATGAGTGATACTTTTTTTTAGCACTGTGCTATAATTTATATAATCTGTGCTGAAATATGCACGTACTTTCAAATTCATAATTTTCCAGTATATCAGATTTGGAATGGACCTCAATGTCTACCTAGCAAAATGTAAACCTGAAAAAGAATTCGTTATACAACATAACAGGACTTAGTCATTCAGCCTCTGCTTCAAAATCTCTAGTTATTAACATTCCATTCAACTTGAGTGGTCCCAGCCCTTTCTTTGATTTTCTTTTCTTTGAAAAATTCTTTAAAAAAAAACCCCAAACCAAAACACACTCCAGCCCCACAAAGAGAAAAGAACACCAACAACCTTTTTTGTTGTTCCCCAGTCCCAGCTCATTTTGAGCTTTAGCATTCCCGACACTATTATTACGGTATTATGCCATACATTTATGCTCATGTACCACCTTCTATGTAAAGCCTTTCCTGATTCCCCCAACTACTAGTGCCCTCACTCCTTAACTACCACGTATTTATTTGTATTTATTCTCCTTATATTTATTCTGTATATACTTACATATGTACTTGTTCTCTCCCATTAGAATGTACTTTCTTTGAGTACAAGGATTATTTCATTTTTGGTATTTATATCCCTAGCACCTAAGATAGGGCCTGGCACAGAGTACAGATTTATTGTTTGTCGACTGACTTGTTTCCTGTTTTTCGTTCTAGCTTTTATACATGAACATTTAAAAATCTACCTACACAAATTTCTACTCTGATGTGGAGGTGATTATGGATTTTTTTAGGGCTAAGCAAGCAGAGCATAAACTCAGGCAGACTCTATTATGCTGGAAAAGCTTAGCATATAGGTCTTGCAACATAATGAGTCTGTTTTCCAAGTATCAGTCTGGCTAACAAAGGAAACACACAATACCAGTAGGCTGGCCAACTAGTAATGAATCTATTTGGCCTAGCAACCAATGAAACAAAATAAAAAGTGCCTCTTAGTTTTCTGTTGCCCTGCTTCCATATCTTCAGTACTGGTGGCAGAGAGGTAAAAGGTGTTAGAGGGTGTTAAAAATCAGTTTTCGGTATGTCAATACACTTTAATTTGCCTTTTGGTATTCTAAATGTGAGATGCTTGTCCAATGACTAATGAGGACATATTACTAAAAAAATCCAATCACAAGAATCTAGACAGTCTTGTTATAAATGAAAACAGAAGAAAGAAGGAAGGTGTGGCCAAATGGAAAGATGGCTCATTGCTATACTTTCTGAAGACACAAAGAAAGGAGTTGATGGAGTGGATTTCACTGTATGCCCCAAGGTAATACGAATCACTATCACGTGAGAAGTTTTGTCATCCACATATTGTAGCACAAATGATAAATATTTGCAAAAAGACCACCATGAAAATAACTGCAGCTTATCTAACACAATGGTTGCTAAGAATGAAATTCAACTAATTCTTCAAAGAAACTTCCACAAAAAAGAGACCAAAAAGAGGGCAGAAAGCACATTAGTTGGCAACACCTGTCTTATTTGCCAAACAGAGATGGATGTCAACCATCTCTAAGGCAACACTTGGTAAGAATAAAACTAATTTGTAAAATCTTACAGAGGATGATGGACAATTATGAGCATTATCATTTCATAAAGATGATGCAGTGTCAGGTAAAAACCAGTTTAATGAGAGCTCAACAAGATATCCAATTAGTCAAAATTATCTCAGGTGCATTAAAGGAATGAAAACAGAAGGAAGACTATGAACAGAAGAAAAGTGGAAAAGACCTTTAGAAATAATTTAATAGTTCATCATCAAGGACAATGGAACTAAAACATTTGGACCCTAACACTGCAGTCCCAGACATGCTTTTAAAGGAAATAGAAATAGCATTATCAAGGGCAAAGATGAGAAAAGCAACTGGAATATGTCAGATGTATAGAGGGGACATCCATGCTGAAGGACATGTAATCGTGAGGGCAATGAAGGTCCTATACTCCAGGTAACTGAAAGAGGTGAAAAAATTAAAAGAATGGAAAAAATCTTAAGACTCTGCTCATACTAAAAAAAGACAACTGAGAGAATATCTAACTATTCAACTATATCCCTACTTTCCTATCTAAACAAAATCCTCATGAGAGTCATCTATACACAATTGAGTGTATTCTTGATGAGGGTATTAGTTGGAAACAAGTAGGCTTATGGAAGTGATATTCAACAACAGACCACACTTAGATCCCTGTGCTTACAGAATGTTGATTATGAAAAAAACATTTAAATCAGCAGAACAAAATTCTTCCTTACAGGTTCTTTTATAACAAATCATTTCCCCTCCATTCACCAAAATCATTCAAGACTCTCTGGAAGACATAACAAAAGAAATAACCCTCTTCAATGGTCATTTGACAATAAACATCAGGCGAGGCATAAAACAGGGAGATGTATGCTCACCAAAAGTATTCACTATTGTGAAGGAAGAGATTTAGTGCAGAGTCCAGGTCAAAGAGGTATTCCTTAGAGATGATGGGATCCTCCATATGCTCCTGTCTGCAGACTGACACTGTGCTGATTGCATCAAGCCCCAAAACACTGCAGAGCTTCCTGGAAGAGATCTATAATCACTCAAGAGAATTTGTCTCGACTATGCACATAGGTAAAACCAAGCTGAAGAAGAATGTCTATTGCACGGGTTATAAAACATATTTGGACAAACAACCTGTAGAGCTTGTTCATTGATATCTACATCTGGAACAGACAATACAGATGTACAATGAGTTTGGTTCACAGTTAAACAGGAGGAGAGCAACCTGGATGGCATTCAGAAAATTTGCAAAGTTTCTTTACTGACCCCAAAGTTCCCATGTAAGCAAAGGCCCATCTTTTTAACATCTATATTCTACCCAGTGCTGCTATATAGGAGCAAGACATGGAATATGATGTTCTCCAATGAATTAAAAATGAATACTATACCAAGGGCAATGGAGAGGCTCATGGTGGATATGAACAGGCCACCACACATAACCAATGAAGAACTCGAGGAGAGCAGGAGTAAAAGACATCATCAAAGAACTGTTTGACAGGAAGAGAAGATGGTCTGGTCATATGGCAAGAGCAAGGGATGGAAGATGGTCAGCAAGAGCGCTTTACTGCTATCCTCATACTGTCAGGAGACTGGAAGGAAGGTTGCTTGAACGTTGGGTGGACAATGGCTAACTTATTTGAGAGCAAGACAAGACTTGCCCAAGATAGAGAGGCATATGCGGTCAGTGATCTGCTTCACTGGAGTGGACTTCCAAGTGAGTGTGATCAGAGATCTGAATTATTTAAAATCCAGTTTGAATAAGGCATTCCCTATGCAACCTATGGTCTCTTTAGACAATTCCTCCATTTCTTCATCATTAGAAATGTTTCTCTTAAAGCATAGAGGATTTCATTCTTCAGAGTGCCCCATCCCTCCTAGGCTGAATTCCCTTGTAGCATGTTAGGTCATAGGACCGTACCTATCTTTTCTTTGAAAACTTTAAAATCGCTCTCTAAAATACAGGGTGCATATCAGGCCATTTCCAGTTTTCCTTTCCTTTTCTGTTACAAACTCTAAGATAAAGTGGTCAATTTGCCCTCAAGGGTCTTCTAAGTTCTATCTGAGCAACCAGTTCTTCCCTGGTGGTGAAACAGATCCAAGATCAATGTTTGTTCTTCAGCTTTTTGAAGGATGCAATGATCACTAAGGTGAATAAGCATTCTACTTTGGCAGAGGGCACTCTAGTAGATAGACCTGAATCATGAAACACATAAAATGGATAGTCTGGCCCAGAGAGCATGTATAGAAATTCTCTGCTTTGGTCCAGTTTACCACATGTAACTTTGGGGGTATGCTTTTGGTCATTTGTGACTAAAAGACTTATACTTTGAGATGATGAAGAGTCCCGTAATTGGGTGCTGACCTGGAAGAGCAGATGAGTCAGGAGTTTTCACTGGGAGATGTCAGAGTTCCCTAACTGACTGCTGAGTCAGAAGACACTCAACAGGAGCAACCTGCCTCTCTGTAGCATTTTTTCCTTCATGGCTATGAGTGAGCTACTTTCCAAGAATTAGGTAGGGGGAGGGACAGTTAGCCTCATTCTTTAATCTGACCATGGCAACCCCAAGCTTCTCTTTGTATTCATTCTTTTTTGAATTTTGGTGAACAAGCATCTCAAGTTAGAAATGTCTAGGCAACCTTAAGAGTTCCGAAAAGTCTGAATGTCCGGATGGAACTTTGGTGTGGCAGTAGCTGACGACAGGGGGAATGTCTGAATTGGGGGCAGAGAGACACAATGAAGTCAGATGGGTGCAGAAAGGTTACCTAGGGGATGCAACTGTTGCAGGGAACACTACCCCTCACAGCAGAGAAAAGTACTGGTTATGGACCCAGGAAAGGAATTCATCCTTGGAGTCCAGATGAGTGGCCTGCCCATCAGAGATCTGTACTCAGAAAGAGCTATGTGAGGACTCTATGAAGGAAGAAAGGTCTACCAGCAGCACCAGGAGCTGATAGTTACCCATCTGCCACATGTACTCCCTACTTGTGTGCCTCACTGCCGCTGTAACTTCAAGTTTGAATCCACTCTTCCCATGGATGTAGGTTATATTTGTGGAATTGTAAGGCCCAGATTTGAGGGGAACATTTCTATACCAAGTGTTCTTACTCTGCCATTTTAGTAAATAACTTTTCCTAAAAGCTAATTAAGCTTTCTAATTATTTGTTAATGGGAAGCAGTGGGGGTCCAAGGGATTGAGGGCGAGGAGTAAAACCCCACAAAGTTATCCCTAGAACCTGAGGGTTGGAGATATCTTCTTTGGTTCCAACTTCAGAGTGGGAACAGAAGGAGTAATGGAGGCAAGGGTGTTACAATAGTAAGCATATATAAAATTTGTGAAATTTATTGATATCTTAGGCAAATCACTAATCTCCCTAGGCCTCACTCTCATCATCTGTAAAATAAAGGTATTAGACTTGATGGCCTCTAAGGTCCTTTCCAGTTCCAGATCTATGAGACAACGATGGGAAGTTCACAACCTTACCTGAAAGGCAACTCCATTTCTGGATAGCCTTAATTGTTAGTAAATTCTTTCTTATTTCTGCTTCTTTATGATTTTTTACCTATTAGCCTTAGTCTTATCCTCTGCAGTTACATAAAATGTTTAATCCTTTTCCTGGATAATCATTTTAATAATAATAGTTAGCATTTACATAGCATTATAAGATTTTGCAAAATGCTTTACATATGCCATCTCATTTGGTCCTCACAACAATCCTAAAAGGTAGGTGCTACTATTATCTCATTATAGATAAGAAACTGAGGCACAAAAGGTTAAATGACTTACCCAGGGTCATAAGCTAGTATATGACCTAAGAGAGGATTCAAACTCAGGTCTTTCTTTCAAGTATAGCACTCTAGGTACCACCTTGCTGACTAAAATATTTGAAGCAGATATTAGGATACACTGAAGTCTTTACTCACTAAGTTAAATGTACTCAGTTCCTTCAAGTATTCTTCATGACCTAGTTTCAAGTCAATTATTTAATGCAATTAAGCAATCAAGAGTAAACATTCAACCTTTCATTACTCAGAGCTGGCTTATCAATTTATAATAATGAAGCAGATAATGTATATACATATGTTTTTGATAATTTATAAATTATTCCCTCACATCTCCCTGAACTAGGTAGTACAAGAATAATATCCTCTTTTGCAGAATTTATTAGTCATGTAAATTATATTTCATCTTGCTCACACTACCACCTTTTAAAATCCCTGAATGATATTGGAAAGGGGACTGCAAAGAGAAGCTTCTACAACCATTAGTCACATTATGGAATTTAGTTCCCACCACTCTAATATGAAGCCCCTGAGGGTCACTGGGGATATAAGGCATAGAACAGCGAATTTTTGGGGAGCGGAGGAAGGACTTCAATGGTACAGGAAGTTCTAGTTGGGGAAACCTCCTATAATAGTGATTACGGGCAATTAAAAACAGCTCTAAGAACGTCTGCATTCCCATGAACTGGCATGACATTGACATCATTAAGATTGTAGACTCAAGGTTACCCCTCCCCCACCCCCACCTCTCAATTCTCTTTTCATTCTAATTTTTACATTTTTTCCTTTTGCTTCTTAGCACCAAAATTAGAGAAAATGGGAGGGGAAACTCATTTTTGTTATTTCCATAGCTCATTTATTTACCTTAACAGAGTATAATTTTAAATTATACAAACATACAAATTTAAACTTTTTATCTTTCCTGAATTACACTTAACATTCTTCCTTTACTGGAACATTAAAATGTGATTGTTTTCTTTAGGAATCATAAATGTTCTTAAAATTCCTTAAAGGGTTACAATTCACTTGGTCAGTGACAACTTACTGTTAATAGGAGGTTACTGTATCTTAAAAGTATCATCTGTTATGTCCAAGCAACTCAAGCTCAGCTTAAATCTGAGCCTGTGATTCAGTGTAAGAACTAAGCAAGAGTCCTCTAAAATGCCATTTTATAGGATATCCTCCCTATGGCATTTGGATTTTGTTAGACTTGCAATTCCTACCATCAAGTTTCAAAACGATTTTGATAAATGGTAGAATTTGCATAAAATATAGTGACAATGGGATCTCTTCTCATAGCTTAGATCTGGGATGAACAGCTTTTAATACATAATAAATTATTTCTTACTAGCTTCACTGTAGGAAGATGCAAACTGTTGAACAGACTATATGGCAAGCTAACAATCTGGTATAATAGTCTTTATAATTAATAAATGAGGATCAACCAGCTTGTTGCTACAAACAAAAAATTGAGGAATTTTAAAATATATTTGAGCATACTATATGTACCATTCAAAGTGACTTTAAAGACCTTAAAACACAACTCAGAGCACTGGTCTTGATTTCAAGAAGTTCTGGGTTCAAGTCTTGAGACTGGCTCAGCTATATATAATTCATTTAAACTTGCTCAGTTCATTTCCTCAGCTGTTAAATGAGGATTGTGACTCCAGCATTTATTTCAGAGTCGTTCTGAGAATCAAAATTTAAACACACACACACACACACACACACACACACAACTTTACAAATTTTAAAAGTGCTCTATTAATATTGGCTATTATTTTTAAAAATATTGTAGTAATTGATTTGAATGGCTTAAGTTTTGCCTTTTGCAACGTTATAAGACATTTGTAACTGGTCTTTCCTAAACATTTTTGTTGATTTATTCATATAATTTAAAAATATTGTGTTTTTTTCCTCCTCTCTTTGGATTATCTGAAGTATCTTTGCAGTAAATGTTCTGAGCTTCATTTAGGATCTCAATAGATTTTTCCACAGAGATAAGGCAGATCATGGTTAGATTAAAGTTCCAATAATAGTTGGCAACAAGGCTGTGGAACGACAACTTAAAAAAATGAAGGACCTCAATATCAATGGGGAGCCTAAGATTATGAAGTGTTTATTTAAACCTTCATCTTTACAACTGGACTCAATCAATAATGAATAAATAAATAACACAGACTCGGACAGTATATAGCTTATAAGTTATTTTTAGTTGTAAATTTTACTTCGAACAATTTTAAAAATAATAAGGCTGAGTTAGTGGTAAGGATTCAAAATAAAGTTGTATAGAAAGAGTGTAGTGTAGTGAAAAGTGTACTAGGTTTGTAGTTAAAGGCCTAACTTCCAAATTCTAACTTATCCATCTATTCCCAGAATGATTTTTAGTAAGTCACTTATCCTCCTTGGTCCAAGTTTCCTCATCTGTAAAATGACAGGGGAATGAAATGATAGAGTGACTAAAAGACCATTAATATCTCTTCCAGCTCTAAATCTATGATTCTAAGACCCTGTAAAAAATTCAAAAATACTATAACCTTTTTTAAATATATAAAACAAACCAAAACCCCTCAACCAAACAAAAAATCTTCCATCTAAAGTACAATCATGATATTCCTTAAGACATAAAATATTGGTAACTAGAGGTCAATTTTTAAAAATTTGTAAATTTCAAATATTTCACTTACATCTTGAAGTTGATTTTCTCCATAGACATATTCTGATCTCTTTCGAGAGGAGTCACCCAATCGATATCCACCACCCAAAAAAGACTAAAAAAGTTAAATTTATGTGTAAGCTAAAATTTTATTTAGTTTCAATGTTAATCAACACAACCATTTAAAAACTAGTTTATCTGTAATAGACCAGAGGCCTTGTGGTATAAAGAACTAATGTGATAATGCAATTAAGTTAATTTTTCTGTGGAGGAAAAACAAGAGACTTAAAAGTTGATGATTCAGTTTAAATAATCTTAAACACAGAAAAGGGAATAGGGTAAATTGACATTTATCAAATTAAATTCATTACAAAACCTTTAAAAGTAATGGTTTTATAATAAATAAATAGGTCAATCAAATTTTAAAGAGATACCACAGGAAAAGCTCCAATTTTACATGTTATATTGGGGAACGGGCATTTAACTCATCTTTAAAAAAACTTTTATTTCAATGTTATGGCTCAGCTGTATCTGCAGCTTTTCTAATTTAATTTAGTTTATGAGTGAAAAGCATGGCATTATAATGAATTTATCTACCTTATATTCATAATTCATATTCTTGAAGATGGTTACTGATTAATACTAAATATTCTCTTCTTGAGACCACATAATGCTATTAGCTATTCTTCAACACTGGCAAGAAGTTATTTAAAATTCTTAACAGAATATTTCAATGTGATTGTTAGTAGTGAACTGAAAACTAAAACTGAAGCTTCATTTGGAGCACATAAATTATACAAGCACAAAGATAGTAAGTATGCTTCATCAAAAAGCCCATGATGTCCCAATCTTAATAATTATGAAGCCATTATAGACAGTCTGAACAAAATCAACCATTTAAAAAATCTATAAGAATAAAAAATGAAATACACATGTATAAAAAATGAAATAAAGAAGCATAAAGATCCTGCATTATAATGCACAGATTACAAAAGTGGAGCAAGTAATCAAAATGAAAACCTTGTAACCTTCTAGATTTCAGTTAAGTTCTAATTAAAAACATGATTAATCGTCACTTACTTTAGATTTGTTACCATCACCTGAAGTTCTTGTGGTTTCATTCAGAGGAACTGCTCCATGCTCCTTTGCTTCTTTGAAAAGTTCATTTACGATTTTTCCAGTTGTTTTTGAAGGTCCTGATATATGTAGACCACTGTACTCATGTTCACCTGAGTATAACCTTTAAATATTGTCCATAGTTAGAAACTATTAACAGTGGAAGTAAATTATGTTTTAATGAAAATACCTAATTTTCCATTATATCATCAAATGGTAACCTATAACCAATCCCTCTGTAAAATAAGTCATTTCTTTGATTTTTTTGGAACCTTGTAACGTATAATGTTTATTAAAGCCTGTGAGGAAAATAACAAGAGCAATGAATTCTTTTCTGAGTTTACCAAACTGGCAGAGGGCACAAACTGATGTGGGATAGAAAACACCATCAGAAAAGGTAAAATTGTGCAATTCTTTAGTAGTATAGCTGGTTTTTTTTTGCTTTTATTCAGATGTTTAGTGCTAAAGCTTAAGCAGGTGATACTGTGTCTATGCAGATATGTAAAAATATGTAAGAAAGTTATGGAAGCCAAAACAAAAATTCAGATTATCAGAAACAAACTGACAGTTTAATACCAAGGCAAGATTTAAAGACTAAATTTAATTCAAGATTATAAGCCTGCCTGAGGAACTAGAAAAAGACATTAAATCAAAAAAGAAAAAAAGCCAATATTCTATTGAATAGGTATGAAATATTTACAACTTTCTATCCTTTCAGACTCATACTCTCACTTTTATCAAAGAGTCCAGATTCTTGCTCTGCCTGCCTTTCCACTTGGGGATTTCAATATTTCAATGTTGCTGGCTCAACCTTTTGATCGTGATTACCCTGGTACATCATTTCTGAACATTCATGACATGTCTTCACTCCACTTCAGTCACCCAAAGCTAGTGCATCATCTTCAGGGTAATTGTCACCCATAAATGTCATCTCTTACTCTGTTATCTCCAAGATCCTGAACTCTCAAATGTCCCTCTCTGATCATAATTGCCTGCCCTTCCATCTCTCCCTTTGGCTCATTCCTCCTAAACTCATTCTTTGTCCTTACAATGATCTCTTGTCCTTGCTTCTCCAGTCTAACACTGCTACTCTGTTCTCACTTTTTTTTCAATCTTGATCCTATTTACCTATGTATACTGTGCTCCAATAGTGAAGTCCCTGACCCCCACCTCACCCCATGTACTGCTATTGCTCATCCTCTGCCTTGATAAGTCTCAGGTTATCTCCACCACCTGCCGAAAGGTGGTACAGCAAATACAGCAAACCTCTATGGTATGCCCCACCCCAAGTCAAACTAACATTGCTAGATTGGTCCCCAAAGAAGTGCTACTTACCTCAGGTTCAAGGTAAATTCCTAAAACTACAGATTATGAGCCTCTACCGGTGCCTCCCATAAACAAGCAGCCAGTGGAAGCAATTTGCTCTAAGCAAAGTATTTACTAAGATACCACACTAAGAGGAACAGCAATAAAACATTTTCCCCCCAAACTGTGGGGGAGTGGGATATACTCTCCCCAAAACATGCCTACTATCTGTGGGAATAGTGGGCACAGAGTAAGATATACATAGAGAACACATGAGGCCAAGGCAACTCATAATTCCAATCCTACAGGGCCTTGATGTCCCTTCTCTCCTTGTTTGGTCCTCATCATGTTCAACTCTCAATTGACAGGATTAACTCTCTTCTCTCTCAGGACCTTAGCCACCTTTCATTTTGCTGGAGAGGCTCTGCTACTAAAAGTCACTTTCTAACTCAGGTTACTGCCTTTCTATATCCATGTCTGTCTGGAGAGTGTCTCTCTGATTTAAACCTTTTCAAGCTGACTCTCCAACTACTGGATGGTGTCTTTACTTTTGGGCTAGAGACCATGGCCAATGAGGGGTGGGGGTAATAAAGAAATCTCTTCCTTCCTCCCACTTCCAAGATCAGGTCAGGTTCTGTCTTGGCAGATGGATCTTACCAAAATTACTCATAATTTTGACTTAGAGAAAATTATTATTACTGCAAAACTGATCACTGAGTACTAACACCCTGTTACAACATTAACATCTTATCATCTGTGATTCTATCAACTGAGCTGTGGTAGGAGTCAGAAACTACAAAATCCCCTTTTGTGCATTAGGCCTGACAAAATATTGATTCACTAATGAGGAATTTAGCTTCTAGCTAAAGAAATATGAATTAAATTCTTCCTTTCTTCTCTCTTTTCTTTTGACCCTCTTTGAAGTTTGTCTAAATATGTTAATTTTATTTTTTTTACAACTCCCCTTAAACTATGAAAATTTTAAAAATAGCCTTCAAATACTGACTTCATTACATATTTCGAAAACTATCTTCATTTACTTTTAGTTTTTCTTTCTGGTTACTGTTTGATGAATTTATCAAATGCTCTGCTCATATCACTTTACTATTTCTAAAGGAGACTCAAATTCCTCTCCTTGAAGAGCCACCTTTTTTTTTTCTTCAGTGACTAAACTTAAGATATGTTGCCTAAGTTATTTGGGGATGAAACTGAGTTTTGCTTTTCAGAATATTATTACAATTCTTTTCCTTTGCTTTCTGGCAAACAACTAATCATTTTGTTTGACTTGACCTGTTTATCCTTAATGTATAAAGGACTTTCTGGTTGTCGGTAACATTTGCTGTTTGCCACTGTATGCCTCAACTTTGATCACACTGTTTCTCAGTGATCTTTATTATCTCTTTATAGCTTACCATTGAGCTTAGTTTTCTTGGATTGTAAGATGTCATCAATCAATCAATATTAAAGCTTATTATGTGCCAGGCACTGTGCTAAGTACAGAGAATACAAAAAAGACAGCCCCCTGTCCTCAAAGAGCTTACACTCTAAAGGAGACATGCAAACAAATATATACAGAGTAAGCTATATACAAGATAAATACGAGATAACTGAAGAAAGGTGCTGAAATTAAAAGGAGCAGAGGAAGCTTCCTGTAAAAATGGGATTTTAGTTGGGAGTTTAAGGAAGCCAGGGAAGTTAGTAGTTGGAGCAGATGGAGAGCATTCTAGGCATGGGGGTCACCCAGAGAAAATGCCTAGAGCTGAGAGATGGAGTATCTTGTTCACGAAAAGCCCAGGAGGCCAGCCAGTGTCACTAGATTGAAGAGTACATGTTGAAGAGTAAGGTGTAAGAAAACTTGGAAAGGTAAAGGGGAAGCAAGGTTATGCAGGGCTTTGGATATCAAACACAGAAATTTGTATTTGCTGCTAGAGGAAATAAGAAGCCACTGGAGTTTATTGACTGGGGGTTGGTGTGTTGGCAACCAAAAACGGGCTCCTTAGCACTTAGTCAACAAGTGCCCTTGACTAGTTTGCTTTTTCCCCTGAACTGAATGCTATTTGTATGTTGGACTGGAGTAAGCTTGTCAGCCCCTTCACCTTGCTTCCCTTGCTTAAGCTGATGGAAAGAACCTGTGCTTTCCCGGTCAACCCCTTCACCTTGCTTAAGCTGATGGAAAGAACCTGTGCTTTCCTGGTCAACCCCTTCACCTTGCTTAAGCAGATTGAAAGAACCTGTGCTTTCCCCGCGTACCTTACACCCCCGCAGAAGCTGGATGGTTAAAAGCAGCTCCCGTTGGAGCCAGAGGCTGCTATAGCCACAGCCACAGCCGAAGCAGGAGCTGTCAGTGGCAGAGCTGACCTACGGGAGGAAGCTGAACAAGGACTTCAGGCCAGTGGGTAACCTTTTTACCATAGAGGGGGAAGCATGATTTTGCTTTACGCAATCATGCTTCTCTGTAGCCTCCTGGTTACTCTTTCAAGGTGTACTTATTGGGCCTGGAAGCTTTTGATCAATATATCAAAATGGGGTTGCTGGTTCATGGGTTGGTTACTGTGGAGCCTAAATATATGTTTCGATTCTTCTGCCTTCTACTTTGAGAGTTTCTTATATCCGGCGGTTCTGAACCTTTCAGACATGTTTATGATCCTCTTTGAGATTATAAACTCTGCCCTCCTAATACAGTTGGGTAGGGAGAGTGATGCAATCAGACTTGCATTTTAGTGGCTGAAGGGAGGATAGATTGGAGTTAGGAGAGGCTTGAAGCAAGCAGACCCACCAGCAGGATACTGCGGTAATTCAGCACTGAGGTGTTGAGGTTCTGTACTAAAGTGATGTCAGTGAAGGAGAGAAGAGGGGGTATTGGGGAAATGTTGCAAAAGTGAAGTCAACAGGTCCTAGCAACAGATTGGATCTGGGAGGGGTGAGTGTGAGGAATCCAGGATGACTCCAAGGTTACAAGCATGAGGGACTAAGGAAGGTGGTGCCCTCTACAATCATGTATTCATTCTTCCAATTGTATCTTCCAGTTTCGTTCCTTAAATTTTCTTTCCATCTTTGCATATTTTAAATTTCAAATCAACTGTTCCCTTCTTTCAGGAAATCTATTTTGGAGAGGTTCTCTCTTATTGTTCACTTTAAATTCTCTACTATCTTGTTTGCCTTTTTTGGTTTCTTCTTTAAGATCTTTAATTTCTTCTATCCCGATAGCTACAATTTGTTGTAGAATTTCCCTTGCACCAGAGATTTCTTGAATTTATTCTTTCACACTAGAGCATTTTATTGCAATGAATTCTTTCCTAATCTGTTTGCTGTTTTCCTTCTTTATCAATCTCTTTGGTTTTTTTTCCCCTTGTGGTATCTCTAATATTTAAGTTCTTTGCTTTTTGCTACTATTGCTTTTTTTTCTATTTGGTGTAATCCTTGTTTCTTTAAAGTTAATGATTTCTTATATTTGGTCATCTAGCCAGAAGTCAGGGAAGTCTGAGTGAATTATTTTTCATGCAGCATGGTACAGTGGATAGAGGGCTGGACTTGGGAGTCAGAAGACCTGTTTTTGTATCCCATCTCTGGCACTTACTAGCCCTATGACCCTGGGCAAGTAACCTAATCTCTGTTTGCCTCAGTTTCCTCATCTATAAAACGGCAGTAATAATCACACCTACCTGCCAGGGTTGTGGTGAGGATCAACTGAGATAATAATTTTAAGTCCCTAGCTTAGTGCCTGGCACATTGTAAGTGCTATATAAATGTTAGCTATTATTATTACTACTATTACATCCCCTCTCTGATACTTACCAGCTGTGTAACCACTGGCTAGTCACTTAACATCTCTGAGCCACAATATCCTCATCTGGAAAACGGGTTTTACTAACATCTGTAGTACCTATCATATAAAACTGCCGTGAGGCTCAACTGAAATAATATATGTAAAGCTTTTTACAAATCTTTAAAGTATTATATAAATTTCACCTAATATTACTGTTATTTTTGCTGATTCCCAGAATTAAGACTTGTCTGTGTTAGGAACGTTCATAAATATGCATACATTTTAAAAAATTATGTAAGCAATTAACTTTAATATGCAAGGAAATTCAGCTTTTCTTTACTCATAAAACCATAAACCCAACTCTCATCAGTATTGAGCTTTTCTGGGCCAGTTCTCATCATCATTTAGAATCTGAGTTGTCTCATCTGTAAAATGGGGGAAGGCAGATGGGTTAGCACAGATTACATGAGAAGTACTGGTTACAATCAGCACTGTTAGAAAGACTGACATCAATGAGATCGCAGAACCGTAGAAATATACTTAATACAGAAGAGAGGCAGGGCTCTTATTTAGTTCAGAAAGACATGACTTATACTTGAAGTAGCTTAAACTTAGATGTTGTAGAGTATTGTAATGTGGGACTACAGAACTTTATACACACTCACACACAAATTAACACACTTTTTCTGACCAAAGAACCTGACTTACTAGCTCCATGTAGACATGATGACAAAATATTAAAATTTGAAATGAAAGCATTATTCAAAAAGAATTGTCAAAATATATAATTTGTCAAATGAGTACATAAAAACAGTGGCCTAAACATGTAATTATTTGGAATATTTAAGCCATACTAATTACAAAAGCTTTGGGGGGGGGGGTCACTTTCTTTTTTGTTTTTTAAAAATTGTTTACACTCTAATAGCAGGAGATATGAGGGTTCCCTCAGAATTCTAATGTCATCAGAGGTCACAGATAAGAGTTAAATAAAAGCAAAGGTTTGGACATGGCAACTATGTTCTAAAAAATAAATTTCCATTGTAGAATTAAAGGAATAACAGAATAGGGTGAATGTACACTGACTCTAAGCTATATTTTGGAAACTGCTATTTTTAATTGAATCCATGATACTATCTTTTTTTGGTTATTTGTGTCTTTCTTCAAAAAGTAGAGAATGTAAAAGTTAAAAATTAACTATTCAGGACTTGTATCTTACATTCAAAAGGCATCTTTATTATATTTCTCCTATTGGAAGACTATAAATCAAGATAATTTCTATTGGATAGGCCTATTTTAGGCCTGGCTTTTAGGGTATGAAAAGCAGTTCCTTGGAATTTCTTTAGATTCACTATGGAACAGATGAATTTGCATAACTCCTGAGCCTTTCCTTCCAATGAATTCCCAAAGTACTCCCAACTTTTTTCTCAAACACGTTCAATTTGTTATTTGCTCTATTATGTGAAACAATGTTCATCTGTACAAAGTCATATTCTGTACAATAAATCCTATGCTCCAACCAAAATAGATGGTTACACATCCTGACACTCACACCTTCTGACCTCCATACTTTTGCTCATGCTGTCCTGTTCTTTGGATATTCTCTCACTAGTTAAAGCTCAGATTAAATGCCATTTCCTCCAAGAAGTCTTCTCTGATTCCTCCAGTCAGGAGATATCTTCCCCCCCCTTTAGCCTTAAGTAAGATACATAAAAACAGAGACTAATAAACTTCATATTTCAGATGGTTATAATCTCTGTGTAGTCTCTACCTATGAGATTTTAGGCTCCAAGAAAACAGGCACTGTTTTATATTTACATCTTCCCTAGTGTCTAGCAAAGCACTCTGTACAGACAACCTTTAATAAATGTCCACTAAATTGAAATGAATGAAACTCATGGGTTACTTAACTGGAAACAAAGCAGGCGCCTCTGCTGTACATGAAAGTTATGAATATTACCGTACTGTTAAGTGATGACTACAGAGAAGCATGATGAGACTTACATCTGAACTTCTATGGGGCAGCTGCGGGTGCCATAGTGCACTGAGCACCGGGCCTGGAGTTAGAAAGACTTGAGTTCCAATCTAGCCTCTGACACTTACTAGCTGTGTGATTGTAGGTAAGTCACCTGTTTGCCCTGGTTTCCTCATCTGTGAAATGGGGATAACAGCACCTCCTGTGAGGACTGCTGAGAGGATCAAATGAGATAATAACTGTAAAGTGCTTAGCACAGCACGTGGAGCACAGTGTTATACGAAATGCTAGCGGTAATTATTGTTGTTTATTATTACACGAACCAAATGAAGTAAGCCAATCCAGGAAAATACCCAACTATGATATATGAAACAAATATACACAACTACAATAATGTAATGGAAAGCATAACAACAACAAAGTAAGTGAAACTGAAGGCTGTACAATTATGAGGACCAAGCTTGGCCCTAAGGAAGAGAAAGGAGAGTTACCTTCCTTTGCCCCTTTGCAGAAGCAGGGAGCCCTCATGTAGGATACTGTATATGATGTCGGACTTTTCCTTTTGTTAGTTTTGCAGAACCTTATTTCCCTCTATATAAGGGGATGTCAGAGGAATACATTGGGAATGTTAAAACAATATAACAATAAAAATTCATTTTAAAAAATTATGATGATCGAGGTTAGCTACAAAGAAATGAGAAGGCATCATTTGATTCTTTGTGGAAGCAGGGGACTGTGAGTGTGGAAGACTTTCTGGATGTACTGGTGATTTGTTATTCTCTGAGACCATACTTTGGTAAATGTAGATAATTTTAAAACAAAATATCAATAGAAATACATATTTAAAAAATTAAAAGCTACCATGACGAGAAACTGATGTTTTGTATGCTAATTCTATGGCAAGTGGACATGGACTTTTGAAATCTGGTCTCCTGGACATGGAGGTATTTATAAAGACTGCTCCCCTGACACCACTGTGTCACAACGCCAGGTTATCTTTAGTCATGTAGCCTATGAACAACAGAATGTTAACATACCTGGTTATTCTTATAATAGCCATTTGTTCCTGAAAGCCTAAAATTGTTCTGGGGTTGGATCAATGACCTTTATTATCTGCACAGCAACACCTCTGTGCCATTTACCCTTGTACACTGTCCCAAATGAACCTGACCCTATTCTGATTGATAACATCACTTCACTGACTTCTACTTCCCTATAATAACTTGAATCTTTGTCCACGTGGCCTAATTTTTTTCCCTCTTGTGTACTGGATCCCAGCGCTCTTTGTCTGTATGCTGGAACAGGAGTTTTGGACTGAGACCAGCCAGTTGAACTCAGGTTGTCTGGATTACTGGACAGAACTGAAGATGAGGCTGACTCACTGTAACTTCGAATTACATCCTCTATAATCCGACTGTCCACTGGCATGGTGGTGCTGACCATATGGACATCTGGAGTAGATGTAGACCTCTGCCTCTGGGAAAGGGAGCCCTCTGAGGATGGCGGTGACATGGGAAATGTGAAGGCTTGGGATGTGGAATATTTGTGCTGGGAACTAAGAGGGATCTGGAAAACGGACTCTTGCGTCTGATGTGTTGTTAGGGGAGGTAATGTTGGTACGCCCCTACCAGCAACGTTGGAATTTGAAAACAGTATGAGCTGTCTGATATTACTCCAATCCACACACACAGTGAGGACCTTAGCGCTACAGTGCTCATGAAGCCACATGTCTGACATTGAAATACATCTAGTAGGAACTTCTGAAAAACATCACAGAAGGCAAGCTTCAGGAAAGTTTTTCGAGCAAAATTGTATGTTGTGAGGGGAACATGACCCAGGAAATCTACTTGAAGGTCTTCTCCCATCAAAAAGGCTGCACCAGTATTCCAATCTAAACCTGTTTTTTTTTCCTTTTGTGTTCATAGAGAGAACTAAAAACTATGTAACACTCTGGCTGGAAGACTTTTACTTTAAGAAGTGTATTTTTTGGAGGGGAGGGGAAGAGAGACCAGAATAAGTAAACAAAAGTTTTGTAACAATGAAAAAAATAAGCAGTATGGATTAAAAGAAGTGAAGCAGTGTGGTATAACGGATAGGTCAGTAAGAAAGATGTGGATTGAAATCCTACCTTTGATATAAACGATCTGTATAACCATAGCAAAGTGACTAAATTTCTTGGTCTCCCTGGTACCTAATAAGAGTTCTTCCTCTGCATTTCTGATGTTTCCATGTCAGAGGCTATGCACTAATGAAATCACAGGTTTGCATACAAACATACCCACACCCACACATTTTCTAATACAAGAAAAAAAATGGAAGCAAAAATGTAGGAAAAATATCTGAAACATCAACAATAACACCAAAGCTGAGCTAAAATATTCTCCAAACAAACAGAATGAATAAGAAAAAGAATTTAAAAAACTGAAGTGAAATCAGCAAAAAGATCATGAGACAATAAAGACAAAATGGAGTATGACTAATAAAACTCTGGACAACAGATTAAAAAAAAAAACTACTTCACTGAAGACTAGAATGGAAGACCAACAGAGGAAGCAGGAAAAATAAGCCCAAGAATCAACCCACTGGATACAGATGTGAAAGGTACACGTATAAAAGCACCAATTCTAAAAAATAGAGAAAAGAGAAAAATTTAAGAATTATTGAGACTTTTGGGAAAAAAATAATAATTAGCTTCTGACATTTACATAATAGCACTTTAAGGCCTGAAAAACACTTGTTATAACCCATAACATGGATGGTTTACAATCCATTAACCGCCTTATAGCTGCTTCCATTTACAAAGATTTCTTTATTCCATCTCTAGTGTAAAGTAGTGTAAAGTAAAGAATACTCAAACTCTCACCTAATGGAGGATACAGTATAAAGGGAGGTAGTAAGACCTAGCTGGGCCCTGGGAATCCTACTTCATAGGCTCTCCAGATGAAGATGGAAAAGTGGGGAGTGGGAAGATAAGGTACAGAAATATGTCAACTTACAAGGTCCCAGGTCTGAGGAAATATATTTCTAGAAACAGTATCAATGTGGAAGCAGGCCTAGGTTCATCTTTATTCTATGCCAGGGCTGGACAAAATGCGGTGGAGGGCTACATGTGGCCCACAGTGCGATTTATGCAGCCTGCCTACAAGCATAGAAATTTACATAAATGTAAAGGAAGCTGAGCTACCACAGAGCTCTCACTAAAATGGCAAATCGAAATATATTGTCTGTTGTTTCAATAAAAACGTAAGGTTGGACAGCCCTGTTCTACGCCCACATCCCCTGTGCTCCCAAGACCATATAATAAATATTTCCAAAATAGGGAAGGAAGTAGTCATCTAGGAGAACCTGACCACGTTACAGCTTGAGAAGTATCCATTCAGTCCTCACTGAAATGTCTACATGCCTCAAACTGACAACAGGGTGTGGTCATTAGTACCCCATCCTTTAAACGGGTACTGGCTAAAAATATCCTGTATCTTCTATGCCACAGATGGTCAAAGATGGTTTCATAGATCTTCTATGAGTCTGTCTATGCTATAAGAAAAGAATCATGTAACACAAAAAGGGATACACAGTCCGTTTAAGGTAGAACTCTGTGTATGTGGCAGTCAGAGAGGAACTCTAATGGGTCAGAAAAATGAAAGGTAGTTTCCTGAGCTGCCCTTCCACAGTTCAGAGCTAGAGTATGACAGAGTAGGTTCTCTTTACCCTCTTACAGTTCAAAGGTGTGACTATGAGAATTGGGTACATGACTGCAGACTTAGGACCCTAGGTTACCTTCATCACATTCTGAGCGGATGTAGTGGTCACCTGGCAGTTGGTACCTCCCATTCCTGCCTTAGGGTGCTCTGCTGCTTCAGATAGCCTGGTTTGCCTGCCTTGTCAGTGGTAGTTAGTCATTGGTTGTTGTTGTTGTTGTTGGGGATGGTAGGTCCCTTCTCCACAGAGTCACAACCTTGATTAATGCTGTAAGTACCAGTCTGGAAGCAGGGACAGGAGACTGGGAAAGCTGCTATTGCTGAGGCTTTGGGGACTATCTACCTATCTCTTTGTGGCATTTGATTGTTCATGTAGTATGGGTAATACATGCTTTAATTGACGGGTATATAATAGGTATATATAAATGTGAAAAGAAATGGTTGTCTCAAATTACTACAGTGGAATTAAAAACAGTAATATTTTTGCTTTAACTACTGAATGAAGCTTGAATAGAATAAGTTAATTTGAGCTATACATATAAAGTGAGGGAAAACAAAAACAGAATAACAAGGAGGGAGCAATCCCAGAATAAGAATGATATCTGGGATAAGAAGGAATGCAAAGGAGTCAAGTTTTCATAATACTTACAGTGCTGGGCATGTAGAAGACTGCTCAATAAATGTTGACTGATTGATATCAAAAGGAAAAGAGATTACTGAATGGATTAAAAAACTATGCAACAATATGTTACCTATAGGAAATAATGTTAAAACATACGTGAAGATATAAGATACTAGGATGACTCATGTTTATCATACTTTAGTGAAAATGTCTTGAAGTTATTTTTTCTAGTCTAAATCTCTAAATTTATTACAAATTTAAGATTAATGATAAAAGATTACAGAACTTAAAGAATACTTACCTTTGAGGTGGTGTTCTTGGGCTTTTAAATACTTTAGCTTTGGGTTTGTCAGATTGAAAAGATGATCTGCACTTAACTTCATCTTCATATAATTCTGCTAAGGCCAACTAAAAGATAGAAAAGGCTTGTTGTAAAAATATGTAACACTAGAAATAAACTTCTCTGGTCAAGTAAAAAGTCAAACACACACACAAAATATATATTACTAATGAAGTGGTAAAGGTTCCCTTTCAATCAGAACATGAATACTTGATGCTACTTATAGAGAGAAGAGGGACATTTTTCTTTAATATGTAAATAGAATTACTACTGAATGGGTTAGTTTAGGAATATGCCATGAGAAAAAATTATAAAAATTCTATTATATTCACTTTTCTGTTTAATGTTTCCAAGCACTAAAAATGAGAAGGATATTAATTTTAAAGAACTTTTTACTCTCTTAAATGCCTCTGTAATTTTTTTCTAGATTTTAATTTTTTTCTTAAATCCCATAAAATCATTTAACTAAGCTGTTAAATTACTTAAGTATAGATAACACTAAATTGCTCAAATTCCTTATACTTTATTTAGTAATCATACTATATCACTTATATTTAAGTTTAAGAAAATAATTAAGAATTTAATAACATGTAGTCATAAATAATACAACCATCTCACCACAAAAGCATAGCCTAGTTCAGACAACTACTTCATGCCTAAAATGCTGCTGTAGCCTCCTAACTGATCTCTCTTACTTCAATTTCTCCGCTTTTTTTTCACAAAGTTGCCAAAATAAGAAACTTCCTGGGGTACAAATCTGACCATGTACTCCTATGCTCAAAAAATCTTCCAAAGTTCCTCAGAGCTAAGAAGATAAAACAGAAACCTCTTAGCCTGCAGACTACTTAAGTATCTCTCCAATCTAGCTATCGCTTAAATTACTAGTCCTATTTCACCTTATTCTACTTCAGTCAACTAGCATTTATTAAGCATTTATCATGAACCAGGCACTGAGAATAAAATAAAACTATGACCAGCCCTCAAGGAGCTTGCATTCTATTGGAGGAACCAATATGTACCTATAAATATATACAAAATAAATGAGATAATTTGGGGATGCTTGAGCTGAGCCTGGAAGGAAACGTGAGGACTCTAAAAGTCAGAGGTAAGGAGAAAATGAACTCTAAGAATGGAGGATAGCTAGGGCAAAGGCATGGAGGTGGGAGATGGAGTATCCTGTGGGACAATGAGCAAAAAGGCCAGTTTGACTGGACAGTACAGGATGGGAAGGGGAGTAATATATATCAGACTACAAATGTGGGTTGGGACTGGGTTATAAAAGGCTTTAAAACCAAACTGAGTAGTTTACCTTTCATCCTAAGGTAGCCATTTGAGTTTAAGTAATGAAGTGCCATGGCCAGTCCTGTGCTATATGAAAGATGAATTTAGGAGGGGACAGACGCCTGAGGTAGACCACACAGAAGGCTACTACAGTAGTAGAGGAAAAAGGTGAGTATTCTATGTTCTATTCATTTGGATTAGGCTACTAACTGTTCACCAAACCTGGCACACCATCTCCCACCTGACGCAGTCACGAATGCACTCCCTCACAACTCTCAAAATATTTCTCACTTGAGCTCTGGTGTTCCTACCTCCATAAGCCTCATTCTCCCAGGTAAAAGTGTTCCTTACCTCTTCAGATTGTCCTAGAGCACTTTGTCTTTATCTGTCCTTTGCCCCTACTATTCCCAACAAAGTGTATAATACTTATCTACGTACATCTCTTACTCCTCTTCCAACCAAACATAAAATAAACTCTTCACACGGAGGAACTGTCATTTTTTTTTCATCATTGGAGTCCTAGCACCTGGCAGAGTACGTACTACTGCTTAACAAATATTTGTAGAGTGAATGGATCCAAATATTTACAAATGGAAGTCAAGATAAATTTGTTTTTGAAACTGAAATTCAAAAAGGTTTTATATGTGTGCATGTATGTACATACATGTATGTACACATATACACATAAGTGTATTTATATATGCATACATGTCTATATGTGTGTATATACAAATATAAAAAAGAAAATGAAAATAGAACTCACGGTGGGAGAAGGCTTAGAGATCTACTCGAACTTTATTTAACAGGGGAAGAAACTGAGGCCCAGAGAGGTGACTTGCCCAAATTCACACACCTAGTTGGTTAGCAAGAAAGACTCCAAATGGGCGAGGGAGAGCGAAGAATTGAAGAAAATGCTGATAATGAACCTGACTGACTGGAAAGATGGCAGTGCCTTAGTTTATAAGACAGGAGAGTTTTGGGGGGAAAGAGGATGAATTCACTTTTAAATGAGTTTGAGAGTCTCTAGCATATCCAATTTAAATGTCCAACAGGAAATGGCAATGATAACGTGGGGCAGCTAGCTGGTGCAGTGGATAGTGTAATTAGTGTAATTAGGAGGACCAGGGTACAAATTCAGCCTCAGACATTTACTAGTTGTGTGACCCTGGGCAAGTCACTTAACTGTTGGTCCCAGTATCCTCATCTGTAAAATGAGCTAGAGAAGGAAGTGGCAAACTACTACAGTATCTTTGTCAAGAAAACCCCAAATGAGGTCACGAAGAGTCAGACATGACTGAAACAACTCAATGACAACAAAAACATGGGACTGAAGCTCAAGAGGAGAGATTAGGGCTGGATATATGGATAAGAATCATCTGTGTAAAGATGATAGTTAAACCCATGGGAGCTGATGAGATTACAGAGAATAGAGAGAGAAGGCCTAAGAGAGAACCTTGAAGAACATCTACAATTAGGGGGTGTGGTGTGGATAATAAGGCAGCGAAGGAGGCTAAGGAGGAGCAGCCAGAGAGGTGGGAGGAAAGCTAAGAGAGACTAGTGTCATGAAAACCCAGAGAGGAAAGACCAGCAGGAGAAAGTGGTTCATAGGGTCAAATCTGACAGGTAGGTTGAGAAGGACTAGGACTAAGAAAGACCATCAGATTAGGCAAGTGAGAGATCTTTGCTCATTTGAAGAGAGTCATTTCAGTTGAAAGCCAGATTGCAGAGGAGTGAGTGACAGGAAAGGAAGCAGAGGCAGCAAGCATAGGCAACTTTTTAAAGTAGTTTAGCTGAAAAAGGTAGAAGAGACATAGGATGATGGTTTTAGGAGATAGAGGGGTCTAGTACAGGTTTTTTTTTTTTTAAGGACTGTGAGACCTGAGAATGTTTGAAGTCAATATGGAAGAAACTAGTTGATAAGGACAGGTTGAATATTTGGAGGATAGGGAGTAGCTATGGTTGAGGATGCAGCTGGCTGGAGAAGCTGGGAGGGGATGTGTTTGGTTTAAGTATACATGTAGAGCAGTTGTCCTTAGCAAGAAGATAAGAGTACTGGGCCTGGAGTCAGGAAAACTCATCTTCCTGAGTTCAAATTTGGTCTCAGACACTTACTAGCTGTGTAACTCTGGGGAACACACTTAACCCTGTTTGCCTCAGTTTCCTCATCTGTAAAATGAGCTAGAGGAGGAAATGGCAAACCACTCCAGTATCTTTGCCAAGAAAACACCAAATGGGGTCACAAAGAGTCAGATACAACTCAAATGACAACAAAACATACAGAGATAAAGCTATCTAATAATAATGGATTAGCTACAACTATCCAATCCAAAAATCTATTCAAAGTATACTAAATCAGGTAAAAAAAATCTTGATCCCCAATTCTCCCCACCCCCTAACCTCTGCAGTGTAGGAGGATAGAACGCAATCCAGTAGGCTCGTCCTTTATTATTAAAATTGTACTAAACACTTAAGGAAGCACTCGAGTTCAGTCTGAGCTCCTTTATTGTAGTTTCCCACAGTGAATCAGATTCCTGGGCTAAATCACTTTCATCTTGCGTCCTAAGGAAGTAACGGTAAAAGTGATGAAGTCTTAATTTATGTAAAACACAGTCTTAAAAGAGACTTTTTTTCAACTAGGCTATAGCAATTAAGTATGATGGGAGCCTTGGCAGATTGCAAAATGTCATTCTATTGCCCCCCAAAATTGGAACTTATAAAATAAATTAGGGAGTGAACAGAAAGTTTCTTTGCTTGAAAAATATTCACCACAAAGATTCTTTAAATAGCAAATTCACATAAATACATTTGAGGTATAAATTGCAAAATGTCAAGTTACAAAAGTAAAAATTGAGCAAAATAACTATATTTATAGCATAATGGAATCATATTGTACCATAAGGTTTTACAGTCTAGTACATTAGGAAAATTGTCTGTGTAGCCACGTGAAGGATGTCCTCTACTAAAAACAAATACTGCTGGGACTCTTTCGTCATCGGAACACATTTAGAGTATTACATTCAGTGCTGGGCACAACAACATTTTAATTAGGAAATTGATCAGCTGGAGAATGTTTAGGAGGCGAAAAGGCTAGCAAATAGGCAAATATGCCATAAGATGACTAGTTGAAGGAACAGAGGAAAATTTAGCCGCAAGAAAGAACATTTGGGGGATGTGACAGCCTTCTTCAATATGAATGGTGTCCCCAGGAAGAGGGATTAGACTTCAATCTGTTTTGGCCCAGAGGGCAAAAGTAGACTAGGTAGAAATTACAAGTAGGCACATTTATTTTTTTTAATTTAATTTTTTTTTTATTTTTAGTTTACAACATTTGGTTCCACATAATTTTGAGTTCCAGATTTTCCTCCTTCCCTCCCTGCCTCCCTCCCCAAGACGGCATGGAATCCCATATAGCTTCCACGTATAATTTCGCATTGAATTAATTTACACACTAGTCAAGTTATGGAGAAGAACTGTGATCAACGAAATGAATCATGCGAAACAAACAGGACCAAAAAAAAAAAAAAACCAACCCAAAAACAAAAGAGAGAAAAAGAAAAAAAGGGGGGGGGGGTGGAAAAAAGGCTAGCATGAAGTGTGCCTCAATCTGCATTCATACTTCATAGTTCTTTCTCTGGATGTAGATAGCATTCTCCATCGTGAGTCCTTTGGAGTTGTCTTTGTACCTTGTGTTGCTGAGAAGAGCGAAGTCTGTCAGGGTTGGTCCTCACAGAATCCATATATTTGTGGTTGTGTATAATGTTCTCCTGGCTCTGCTCTGCTCACTCAGCATTATGACGTGTAGGTTTTTCCAGATTGTTATGAAGTCCGTATCATCCCCATTTCTTATAGCACAATTGTATTCCACTACCTTCATATACCACAGCTTGTTCAGCCATTCCCCAATTGATGGACATCCCTTTGATTTCCAATTCTTAGCTACCACAAAAAGAGTCGCTATAAATATTTTTATACATATGGGCCCTTTTCCCGCTTGTGTGATTTCTTTGGGATACAACCCTAGAAGTGGTATTGCTGGGTCAAAAGGTATGAACGTTTTTATAGCCCTTTGGGCATAGTTCCAAATTGCTCTCCAAAATGGCTGGATCAGCTCACAACTTCACCAGCAATGTAACAGTGTTCCAATTTTCCCATATCCTCTCCAGCATTTATCATTTTCCTGTTTTGTTATTTTAGCCAATCTGACAGGAGAGATGTGGTATCTAAGAGTTGTTTTGATTTGCATTTCTCTAATCAATAGTGATTTAGAGCATTTTTTTCATATGCCTATAGATATCTTTAATTTCTTCCTCTGAAAACTGCCTGTTCATATCCTTTTACCATTTCTCAATTGGGGAATGACTTGTATTCCTATATATTTGGCTCAGTTCCCTGTATATTTTAGAAATGAGGCCTTTATCAGAGACACAAGTTGTAAAGATTTTCTCCCAATTTTCAAGCAGGCACATTTATATTCGATATAACAGCACACTTTCTAATAAAGAGATACCCAAAAGTGGAATGTTCTGCTTTGGGAAGTGCTGGTTTTCCCTTCATTACAAGTCTTCACACACAAAAAACATTAAACTGATACCTTAACAATCATGCAACAAGAATTTAATAATATGTTATCTAAATTAGTCTCTATTTCCTCTCTTCTAACTCATTTCTCAACCTTTTGCAGTTTGGCTTATGACCTCATCACTCAACTAAAACTCCTTTCTCCAAAGTTAACCACCATTTCTTTAGTCTTACTGTTGTACCGACAGCGAGCAAGACACGCCACAGAGTATAGGTTTTAAATGGAGAAGTTTATTAGCTGGTGTCCGTTTAGGGGCAACTGACAGCCCAATCAAAACAGCCAGGAGCTGGGGGTGAAGAAGTAGTGAACATAGAAAATACAGGGTACAGTGGTTAATTATCCCTTGAAATGTTATTTTGCAGCCTTGGCACGCCTGTACCTTTTATGACCATGATAAAAGGAACTTCCTGAATAGATTGTAGATACAACATATCAGATAGCTGACAAAGTGTCAACTGAAATTGCAACCCAGGATCTCTGTGTCCAAGTTGCCCTAACTTCCCCAACATGGTAGGCTCAAGATAAAGCAGAAGTCATATAATTCAAGATAATGTCTAGGGCCAAGGCTTTCATTCTTAATGGCCATAGACAGACCAAGGGATGCTCCACCTTAGTCTGTTGACACAAGATAGAGACATCTCTGAGCCCACTCAGTTAGACAAAAGAAGACCATTAGGCATCAGGCTGTTTCTAGTTATTTAGCTTACATTCCTTAGAAAAGCCTTGGGGGCCCAAGGACACTTGCTGAACACCAAAGGGCAGGAACTCAGTCTGTTTTTCTTATGCAAACTGGGGTTTTGAGTTAGGGGCTGGGGGCAGGGCTTTTCTAGCAATAGCTGGCTGCTCAGGTATCACATTATATTTTATGGTTCTTCTAGATTGCTCTGCAAGGTTTGACATTGATGACTACCTTTCTCCTGGATACTCTCTCTTTTCTAGGGTTTCTTGACAGTGCTCTCTCTTGGTTGTCCTACCGATCTGACTACCCCCCTTTGCTGACCTAGCATGTGTGTCTCACTGATTCACTTTGCATGTATTATCCCCGAGTCCACTCTTCTTTTTCTAAACTTTCCTTTAGTGACTGCATCAGCTCCCGAGTTTAATTAGTATCTCTATGCAGACAACTCATAGATGAATACGTCCAATATAACCAACTGCCTGTTGGATATTTCAAACTGGATGTCCCAAAGATGTCTCAAACTGTATAAAAATACCAGAACTCATTATCTTCCTCCTCACCCCCTACCCATATTTCTACCAAATGTCTACTTTTAGAGAAGGTACCATCATCCATCCTTCTTTTCTCCAAAGTTCAAAATCTTGACTTCTCCCTCTCCTTACCCACTATATCCAGCCAGCTGACAAATCTTGCTTTTTTCTACCTCCACAAAATAGCTTCCATCGCTCTCTTTCTTGCCATTCACACGGCCACCACCTTAGTTCAGGAACTCATTGCCATGTCTTCCTAATTTATCTCTCTGACTCAAGTGTCTCTTTACTCTAATCCATCTTCCATAAAATGGAAGAAAAAAGAGGACTAGAATGCCACTGGGTAATTATACAGTGTTTTTAATGAAAAACTGTTTCTTGACACAAAAACAAATTTTAAAAAAAGGATATTCTCCAGTAGAATAGAGTCTAGTAACTAGTAATTAGACTCTAGTTTGATACTTTGCTATATAGCTATAAATCATGGAACATCATAAATTTCAAAAAATCAAAATTGTGAGTGGCCCAAAGGGCATGGGAAGAACAGCTGGATATATTGTAGTATTTGAATATTATGAAAATATTACTGAGCTGTAAGCAATGATGAATATGAGGAATTCAGAGAAACCTAGGAAAACTTGTAAGAACAGATACAGAGCAAAGAAATGATTATAATGTAAGGAAAATATAATGTAAAAGGAATAATTATAATGTAAATGAAGCAATATAACTCAGACCAAATACATTGACTAACATTTCCTGAGAACTGATGTTGAAATATCCGCTTTCTTGGATTTGGTGGACTAGAGGTACAGAATGTTACATTCTCTTTATGGTATGAGGCCTGGTTGCTAAATCAGTTTTGCTTAATTTTTTAATAAAAGGAAGAGTATTATAGAGGGAGGGGTAAGTGTTACTAAGGAGTGACTGTGGTATAAAAAAATGAAATGCATTAATAAAACATTTTTAATTATGAAAAGAAATGTAGAATTATACAAGGAATGGTGTAAAAGATATCCAGGGAATGTATGATATGTATTATTTGCAAAGGAAGTGTGACAATCATATATAGTGAGCAATAACTGTAGGTTTTCAGTGAGTTGGATAGATACTCCAAGGTAGGTTTATGGGAGGATATAACTAGAATTGCATGGGATGAAAAGGGATGGATGAGTAGAAACGAATATATATATATATACACACACATATATGTATCTATGTATGTATGTATATATGTGTGTATGAATACATTAATGAGATTATGAACTGACTGAAGATTTTTTTCACTTACAGTTATTTCTAAAATGGATTACTGATTTAGACTGAATGTTCTTTCCTGAGATACAGATTTTAAAGGATGGAAAACATAAGTTTACTGAAATTTGCCTAGCAGAGCAGGTAAAGCATTGAATTTTACTACAGTGTGAGCTTTCCTGGGCATGGCATTTGTATTTAACATACTACAGTAGAGTATGTTAACTTTATTATAACATAGCTATAGCATCAAATTTTTTCTCTCTCTCAAGGACGTTTTCCAGCCCAACCATGTTTTCAAGGCTCACACTTACACTTTCACTTCATTTCTCTAAATTTATCAGCAATGGTGAAAGGATCTATAGAGGCTCGAAGACCGTCACTGAGCTAATTAATTTCAGTAGTGGGCTTTGAACCCAGACTCTTCCTGGCCAGAAGTTACTCTAACCACTACTTTTCTGCCTGCTGGCTTTCCTGGCTTCCTTTAGATCTTCTTCTACAGGAAGCCTTTTCCAACCCCTCTTAATTCTAATGCCTTCCTTCTTTTAATTATTTCCTATTTTTTCTGTATATAGCTTGTTTGTGCATATTTGTTTGTCTCTCCCATTACACTGTGGGTTCCTTGAGGGTAGGAACTGTCTTTTGCCTTTTTGTACGAGGCTGCCACACAGCAGACACTTAATAAATGTTGCTGATTGACCAGGCTACCTACCACTCAACAGCCTCTCAAGGAAAAGCAGACAAGTCATAACCATTACCTATTAAAACGGAAGAAACAAAAGGCTATCTAGGAAAGCCCCTAAAATACTTATTAAATTTGAGCTCTTTGAAACAGTCCAGGGCTGTAGAGGAACCAAGATTTTTCTCTTTTTAGGATCCATGCTTCTATGTGTACGTCTTCTACATGAAGGTTTTCTTGTGGATAAAACCCGCAGAACACTGGCGAGACCATGAAATTGGGGCCACAAAATATTGTAAATGCACTGCTGCTAATCCAGTTTCGATCAAGGCTTGCGGAGATAAAACAGGCTGGGAGTGGAGGAGGAGGAATGGGAAGAGCAATGTGGTTGGAGATGAGAAAATGAGGTGCGGGATCTAATTTCCACAAAGTTTTAACTTCCACAGGCGGACACCGTCCCTCAAGATCCTGACACGCGGATTATAACAGGGGACGGTGCCTCTCCGCGGTGACAATGGAAAAGGCTAGGGGAGCTAGGCAGAGACCCCGGCCTGGCCTTGCTCTCTCGCTCCTCTAATGCTCAGCCCTCCACGTGCACCCCCACCCCAAGCTCTTGTCCTCTTTTTTCCTGGAGGCGGGATAGAAGGGTAATTAAAGTGATGTGCTGGAGTCCGGGAGGGGCTCCCGGGGTTGGGAAAGTGGGTGAGTGGATTTCAGAGCAAGCCTTGAGCTCGAGCCCCCGCTCGGCGCACGACGGGGAGAGGCCACCAGCTCTTGGGCGGAGGATGGGCGGGAGGTACCCCCCTCTCCCTCCCCTTGCCTCCACCCCTACCCCGGCTGGGCCTGGCTCAGCCGAGGCTGCCCCGGGCGTTCCTTTCCTTCCCTACCTGCAAATCGCGGGCGGTGGGAGGCCTGGGCCCAGCCCGCGACCCCGAGGGCCTCTTCTCCTGGCGATGCCCACCCGGGGTCGGTGGGGCCGAGGCCGGGGTCGCCGCAGCTTCCTCCTCCCGGTTCTCGCCCGGGCGAGCTTCCCCGCCCTCCGCCATCTTCCGCAGGGACCGTAGCCGCTGCAGTGGGTGCCGCCGCGGGTCAGGCTCGCCTTCCTCGAGGCTCAGGGGACTTCCGGGGAGCGTGTTGCCCAGGCAACCGCCGCCACCCCGGCGCGAGGACCCACCTGCTCCCCGCGGCAGGGCTCCTCCTTCCCCTCCCTCTCTCCTTCCCCCCCACGGCAGGAGCTGGGACGGATGGGAATCTTCAGTCACCGCTCTCTCTCCTAGGATCGGTTTCCCTACTTTTTTCCTGGGTGGGTGGGAGGGAAGACTAGTACAGGACTCGGGCTTCTCCTTCCTAGAATGGCTCGGGGGACACACAGCAAACTCTTACGTCACCCCACCTGCCTCCTGGCCCCGCCCCCTCCGGGCTCCTGCCCTCCTTGGGCTGCTGGTGGCCCGAAAGGGGGCGCTGTGTGGGCGAAGAGTGGGGCGAGGAGGTGAGCAGACGGAGAAGGTGTGCGGAACAAGAATTTCCGTGTTTGTGGGTCTCACAACTCTTGAGCTTGTCTCCTTTCACCTTCCGAGGCAGGGATTCTTAACCTTTTTGGGTGGCACCTTTGTCACTCTAGTAAAGCCTATGGACTCCTCAGAGTAATATTTTTATTCCAGAAGTAGTAACCAATTACGTTGAAATACAATCGCCTGTATATGTATGTATACATGTATTCGTATATATGCATATTTTTTTTATAAAAAGAACCCCTCAACTAATTTCAAGGCACATGTTTATATACTATAAGCAGGAGCCAATCTCCAAGATAGTTTCTAGCTCATGGTGTAGGCTTCTGGTAATAATAAAGCAATAATTTTTTCTAGCATGAAAATTATTTCTTCCGGAATAGTTCTAGATCCGTTATATTGCCATGTAAGGTCTCAGACAAAAATGCAAACCACATGACCATGGATTAAGCCTTTGGATTAATCTTCCTGATTGGGAAGGCATTTGATATCTCCTGGTCTTCACCAAAATCAATCGATCACTAACCAACAAGTAATTATGTGCCAAACACTGTGCTAGGCTCTGGAGATACCAATACAAAGAATCAAAGAAACCCAACTCTCAATGGGCTTACATTCATTTTTCCCCCTTTAATCAACAACCCTTTATTAAATGTCTGCATTAAATGTCTGCAAGGCATTGTACTAGTTGATGAAGACACAGAGATTAAATAAGGCATAGTTCCTGCCATTAGAGAGCTTATAGTTTAGAATAAATAGACAAGTAACAGTTAGATGTAGTGTGGTGATACAGAAATAGTCTGAGATTTGAGAAGAGAGAAATTGCTTACATAACCATGAAGATTATGTATGTCCACAAGGGTAGTCTAAATATAGTTTGCAGGGAGGCATAGATAGATCTCTTTGGAATGTGGTGCATCCTTCCCCAAAAGAAACTGTTATTCATGCCTTAAAGGGAACAGTAGAAGAGCCATAAGACTAGCCACTTTTTTCCTCAGAGGAGTTATCAAACTAGACATGTAACCTGAGGGATCCAGGAAGGCTTCAGGAAGGAGGTGACACTTGACCTAAACCTTAAAGGAAGGAAAGGATTTCAACTGGCATAGATGAGGTGGGGTAGGATGGGGAAGAGTCTCTTCTAGGCACGAAGAGGTATGATGAGTTAGAAGAATTTATAGAGGACAAAGGGAGTAGCAAATAGTCCCCTTTGCTTTGTGAAGGAGTGTTGACATTATGAACCTGAGAGACTGGAAAGCTAGCAATGCTTTTGACAGAAATAGGGAAGTATGAAAGAGGGAAAGGTTTAAGGGGAAAGGCAATGAATTCAATTTTGTACATATTCAGTCAGTCAAGCATTTATTTAGTGTCTACTATATGCCAGGCACTGTACCTAAACACCAGGGCATACAAAGAAAAGCAACGCCCCACCCCCCACCACCAAAAAAAGTTCCTGCTCTCAAGAAACTCACAGGAATGGACATTGATAGTTTGAAATGTCCAATAGGCAATTGTTCATTTAAGATTGAAGCTTAAGATAGAGCTTGGGACTGAATATAAATCTGGGAGTCAGTGGCATAGAAATGGTAGTTAAATCTGTGGGAGCTGATAAGATTACTGAGAGAGTGGGCCTAGCTTATTTGTGCCTTCACAAGAACCCTGTAAGATAGGTATTATCATTATTAGAGAAGCAAAATGGTATAATAAAAAGAATGCTAGATTTGGAGTTAAGAGAGACAGGTTCAAATCTTACTTCTGATACTGGTGTGACTTTGTATAAATCACTTAACTTTTCTCATTTGTTTCTCATTTCATTTGTAAAATGGGAATGATAATACCTTTAGTTCTTTCTTCACAAGGTTATTGTGAGGCTTAAGTGAAGTAATGGAAAGGGGCGGAGCCAAGATGGCAGCTGGAAAGCAGGGACTAGGGTGAGCTTCCTACTGAGTCGCTCCAAAAACCTATAAAAAATGGCTCTGAACCAATTCTAGAACTGCAGAACCCACAAAACAGCAGAGGGAAGCAGGGCTCCAGCCCAGGACAGCCTGGATGGTCTCTGGGTGAGGTCTATCCCACACGGAGCTGGGAGCTGGGAATGGAGTGGAGCAGAACCCAGCCTGAGTGGCGTGGACCAACCAGACCAGAAGCCGGGCGGAGGGGGCCCTAGTGCCCTGAATCAGTGAGCTGCGGCAGTTACCAGACTTCTCAACCCACAAACACCAAAGACTGCGGAGAAGGTTAGTGGGAAAAGCTGTGGGAGTGGAAGGAGTTCGTGGTTCGGCTTCCAGCCCCGGGGGGGGGGGGGGGGGGGGGGGGGCAGGGGAGGTGGGGCAGCTACAGCTGCTGCCGCTTCTGGCCCCAGGCCCACCTGGTGGGAGGAATTAAGTGGTGGATCAGAGCAGGAGTGCACAGCCTGCTGAAGATCTAAGCCCAGTCCGGGTTGGGGGTTCTTGGGGAACGAGTAGTGCTGGTGTGACAGAGCTGGCACCTCCCCGCTGAAAAGTGAAACATAGAACTCTCTAGTCTACAAGCAGTCATACCCCACTGAAAAACTCAAAGGTCAAGTTAGTTGGCTGGGAATATGACCAGGCAGCGAAAACGCATGGAGATTCAGTCTCAGACTTTGGATTCTGTCTTTGGTGACAAAGAAGACCAAAACATACAGCCTAAAGAAGACAACAAAGTCATAGAGACTACAACAAAAGCCTCCAAGAAAAACATGAACTGGTCCCAGGCCATGGAAGAGCTCAAAAAGGATTTGGAAAAGCAAGTCAGAGAAGTAGAGGAAAAATTGGGAAGAGAAATGAGAAGGATGCGAGAAAACCATGAAAAATAAGTCAATGACTTGCTAAAGGAGACCCAAAAAAATACTGAAAAATACACTGAAAAACACAACACCTTAAAAAAAATAGATTAACTTAAGCGAAGTAATGTATTTAGATGTACTGTATATAGAGGGCTTTGAAAGCTTTTTTTGTTTTGTTTCTTATTTTTTCCTTTGAAAATGTTAAGATGTTGTTTACCCTTATAAGAGAGGCACCATGGTATGGTAGAGAAAATCAGCTTGGAGTCAGAAAGAAGTGGTTCAACATCTTACTCTGATATACACTAGCTGTATGATTCTGGATAAATTACTTAACCTCTGTGTGTAGCCTAATAAATTCCCTAATACTCTAAATTAGAAAGTTGCTAATTTTCGTCAGTGAAAGGAATTTCTGTACAAGTTATTATCATTGCCATTCCCTCTTTACATATGAGGAAACTGAGGCTAATGGAGGTTGTGACTTACACCATAACATCTCTCTAGATGGAGTCGACAGGTTTTGATGAGTTAATGGATGTATGGAATGAGGAAGAAGGAAAACTCAAAAGTGGCTCTAAGGCTTTAAGCATGATTGCCTGTGAGACTATTTGGGCTATCAGCAGAAATAGGGATCTTTGTGGGGTTGGGGGAAGGCTGTTGAATGGGGTGTGATGATGAGTTTACGCTTGGACATGTTGACTTTGAGGTAACACTAGTAATCCAGGGTACAGGTAATCAGCAGATAGTTGGAAATGTAGGACTAGAGTTCAGGTTAGGACTAGAGAGCTAAATATGGTATTTGTCTGTATTGAGATGGTAACTGAATTTGTGGATTTAAATAAAGTTATCCAAATGAGGGAATATACTGAAGAGAAAACTTTGAGGAATTATTTCACGGATAACACACAGGAAGCACTGGAGTTTTCAGACTCCAGCCTCCAACAGGTTCCCTCTTGATCTGGTCAGACAGGCAGACACCTTTGGAAGGGTTAAGAATCTTACTTTATTCTAATCTAGTCTTCTCAGAAAGTTGTTGATAATGGGAGAACCAGCCCCTATAGCACTCCCTAACAACCCTTCTAGCAGGGGTGGGGGAGAAGAGGGGGCAACTACCACTACATCTCAATGGGGTCAATTGAGACAAGCACAGCTTGTGTATGCCCATAAATCCCCTCAAGCCTTGATGGGGGCTGGTGAAGGCACACATAGATTCCCCTATGGGTTCCCTGTGGTCTCCCCTATGGGTTCCCCACTCACTGACCAATGCCCACTTGCTTTATAGGGCAACAGACAAAGAAGGCATCTTGCCTACATTAAGCTCACAGGTTAACTTTAGCAATATCGTCATTCTGCACAAGCTTAGTAAATATCAGTTATGTCACCCCATATCTCACGGCGAAGCCTCAGTAGGCCTGCCTGTCACTATGATTCTAGGAATTACTGTCTAGGATCCTTGAGGCTATTCTGGGAGTTATTATCTAACACCTGGAAACTAGACATTGCTATGGCCATGAATCCTGAGAAAATGAACTCTAAAAAGGATAACAAAATCCTCCTTACATACAAAATACTCACAATTAAGGCAGAGGAGGAGGAAGAGGATACTAAAAGAGATATAAAAGGAATGTGATGATAAAGAACATTTTCTATGTATACTGATACTGTTTGTTGCATCAGAAAGCAAAGATTAGCCACCTGTGATTAGGATTGCCTATATGATTTCTGTATGTACTTAATGTGACCCATTTGAATTGGGATTTACCTGAAGCAGTAATCAGTCTAACTGCCAACATGTATGAACTCCAGTGATGCAAAGAAGGATAGATTAATAAAATAATAATATTAATAAGGAAAGGCAGTTTCTTTTTTTCTTTCCTTCCTTCCTTCCTTCCTTCCTTCCTTCCTTCCTTCCTTCCTTCCTTCCTCCCTTCCTTCCTTCCTTCCTCCCTTCCTTCCTTTCTTCCTCCCTCCCCTCCCTCCTCCCTCCCTCCCTCCTTCCTTCCTTCTTTCCATCCTCTTTCCTTCTTTCTTTTTTCTTTCCTTTATCTCTCCCCGCAAAACACTTTAAATGTGTTATCTGAATTGATCTTCAAAAGAACCCTGTAAGACCAGTCATTTCTATTTGACATATGAGGAAAATGAGACAGAAATATAAAGTGACTTGCCCAAGATCACACAGCTAGTCAGTGTCTGAGGTAGGATTTGATTTCACGTCTGTCCAGACTACAAGTCCATCACTCTGTCCATTATGCCACTTAGAGGCCACACAGTTTCTGTGCCTATAAAATATGCATGATAATATCCTTAGCCATAGGATTATTGTAAGTATTCAATAAGATAATGTATCTTAAGTATCATATAAATGTGATACTTGGGTGGATCCATGAATGTAAGCGCAGGGACTCCATCCACTGATCTTGTTTGTGTTTATGTTTTCCTATTTACACTCCATATAGAATCTCCCCAACTAGCTGGGGACCTTTCTCTTGTTCATTTAACATCTCAGGGGTAACAGATTCATTGAACTTTGGCATACAGAGGGCTCTTAGAGGTACAGGAAAGGCAATCACCATTTAGCAGCAAAAGCTAGGTACCTCAATATATAGAATTTGGACCTGGAATCACGGTGCTACTTGAGTCAAAATTCTGCTTTAGACACTTAATAAGCCATATGGTCCTGGGTAAATGACTTAACTTGACAGCTTCAGTTGTCCTATCTGGAAAATAAACGCATCCAGTTTAAATGAGATAAGGTTTGTAATTGTTTTTCAAACCTCAAAATGCTATATAAATGCTAGCTGTTATTACAGGCTCTCTAAATGAGTGATTAGCAGTCATGTTGGAAAAGCAAAGTTTATTCTAATGAGGTTTGTGGGAGGATTATTTTTTTTTTATAGGCAGCCCCAGAAGTTTCCTAAGTGAGTGGACAGAGATGGAGGAATGTTGTGGTTCTTGTATTCTCTATCATGTATCAGATCTTTCTGGGAGCACCTTAAGTCTGTGAACCTCAAAGATAACTCTTCAACTTTCCTTTTTAACATAGGAAAGGTCCCATATCTGATGTATGACAATAATGTTCCAGTACTTTTCCTCACTTTTTAGGGGTTCTTGGACAGTGATTGATGAGGAAACAAAGGTATTACCCTTTACCTCCATTCCCAGATCTATGATTTGGTATATATCAGTAAGTATTTATTAAGAGCCTACTATGTGCCAACCACAGTATTAAATCCTGGGGATATGAATATGAAAGTGAAATAGTCTTATGATTACTTAATAATGTCACCTTTCTAAAAAAGAAAAATAATCTATTTTGCAAGGAGATTTTTTTAAAAGTCAATCTCTTCTAAGTAATTAAGTAAACTGAAGATTTTTACTCTCCTTTAGGGTGTTTGCAGCATTGACCATGTTATTACAATATACCAGATACTGGACAACAACAGCCAATAACAAAACCATGTGTGAGGTCCTCTTCTTTTGAATTATAGCAGAACCAATATAACTGTGGTCAGAGAGGAAAAGATTTTTTGTGTGGTTTTTATCATTCTATTCTTTCACTGGATAATTAGAGACCATAAGTGAAAATAGCAACTCAGTGCCTTGAGTTATAATTTAATAATGACTTTTATCTGGAAATCAGAAAAATTAACAAATATCTGTTGCCAAGATTTGTTGTAATTTCTGTATGTTAATAGCTGAGGTACAGAAGTTAATGATATAATGTTATTTATGTTTATATAACACTGCACAAAGACTTGCCAAGCACTTTTCTCATAATAAGCTTGTGAGGTAGGTAGATTAAATTCTACTAGATTCAATTTACAGATGAAGAAACTGAGGCTCTGAAAAGTCAAGTCACCTACTTATAATCATGTAGTCAGGGTCTGAGACAAATTTAAACCTGGGAAGTCTTTGTGAACTGCAAGCTTATTGTCTTAACATTGAAACATGGCAACCAACGAAACAAAAAAAGTAATTGTATTTTTAGACTTCACTAATTTGCTTCACTAATTTCACTAATTTAATAGATAGATTTTTAGTATGTAGAAAAAGATTTTTTTTTTTCACAACAACCCTGCAATTTCAATTTGGTCTTCCCTATCACAAAGTTGTAGCAGTGGACAATCCTTTTCTTCTTCCTTGTTGTTACCACACTCACACTACCACACCTTCAACTCTCTCTGCAAGCCCCCTTCTTTACCTCCTTTTGCCAACCCCTTTCCATCTCCCTCAACTATAGGCCCCAACTGTTACTTTTGGAGAAAGTATCTATGGTACACTTCCTCACCTTTCTTACTCCTTACCTCATAGCTCTACTTCCTCTCTAGTCTGGGAAGACTCCTTACCAAGGCATTTCCATCTCCTGCAGGAGCTTGCCCCTTAGACGATTAGCTGTCTTTCTCTATGTGTCTCTGTTTCTCTATTTTCAATCTTTTATTCCCAGTATAATGCCTCTTGTGTCCCTAGAAATATGGCAAGATCTCCCATATTTTGAAGTCTTCACTTGATCTGGACATCCCCTCAAGCTATCATCCTATGTCTCTTCTTTTCACAGCCAGATTCCTGGGAAAATCACATACTCCTTCCTTCTTCCTTATATCCCACTTACTTCTCAGTTGCCTTCCCAACTGATTTCAGATTACCAACAATCTCTTAAATGCTCAATCCCATGGTCTTTTCTCAGTGATCATGCTATTTTACTTTACTGTAGCTGTTGACACTGTCAATTGTTTCTCCTTTTGGATACTCTTTTCTCCTTTGGATTCCATGACAGATTCATCCTGTTTCCCTTCCTACCTATGTGACCATTCCTTCTCAGAGTCCTTTGCCTTCTTTTTCATTCATTCATTGATTCATTCACATAGTAGGTGTTTAATAAATGCTTGATGATTGAAAAGAGCAAAAGGTAGACAAAAGCCTTTCATTCATCCTTCAGAACGCTACATTTTTTTGCCTGAGAAAAGATGTTAGTTCCCTTGAAAAAGATAGTCTTTTATTCTTTTTAAAAATATCCTTTAAAAAAGATTCTGAATTTAAAGAATACCAAAAAAAGAATGTTTATACAAAGTAAAACAGAAAAAGAGAATATGTGAAGCTACAAATTTCTATTATGTACATCTGGCCCTTTGAAAAAAGTATATAACAAATTCAATGCATTATTTTCAATCATTTTGCTTGTCTGTTTCCTTCTGTGAATTTCAAAAAATGTTTCAATGATCTTTCTTTCCTTTTTTTTTGATAACACTATTGCTAGCTCCCCTCTCCTTTGTAACTAACTCCCAAATAAAGGGGAAAAAACCCTACAATTCTTGTAGCAGAAAAGCATAGCGAAGCAAACAAAAAAAAAGCCCTACTTGTTTGCCATGTGCAAAAATATGTCTCATTGTGCTCCTTGATTCTCTTTTAGGAGGTGGGTAACATGCTTCTTCATCTGTCCTTGGGAGTCCAGCTTGGTCATTACATCAGTGAGAGTTTTTCAGTTTTTCAAAGCTTTTTTCTTTACAATGTTGTTACTGCCTAAACGGTACTCCTGGTTCTACTGTTGAATGATGTAATCAGTTAAAATAGATGGCAATCAACTGGTAGATGGTCTAAAAGAAACAATTTGTTAAGATATATAATGCTGAATAGGGTGAAGGGCCCATTCTCACGGAAAAGTACCTTTCTCCCTACTTGTTATCCCTTGTGATTTCCCTTTCCATTTTTGAGACTGACAAGTGAATCTTACCTATACTGGAAATGACATTTTCTTTTCAGAGAAGTTTAATGGAGTTCCAGACATCTGGGAATAGAAATTTGGCACCCTTCACTGTCACTTTAATTTGCATAACATTAATATGGCCAATGCTTTCTTCTTACATTTTTAGAGCAGTTAATTACAACTTGGCAGCTCCTTTTCCTACTTGAAAAATTAACCTATGTGTTTCTTGGTTTCTTAAATACTTTAAAATGATCTCATTTATATTTTCCCTGAGAGAGAAAGAGAGATGCTTTATGAAATGAAAATCTGCAGTGCACATTTGTAGCAATAATTCTGAAAAAGGGACCTTAACTGGAATATAATTAACTCCTAATTATCTATGATAATGGAGGAGAACATTAGCATGGATGGCTGAAAATAGTGAATAATCTGTCTTGGACTACTCTTAATTAAAGAATTGTACCTTATTCCCAAAGTCAGAAAAGTTAGATTGTGAGGGAAAGAGGCAGAAGAAGCAATTCTTAAATCAAAGGATTTTCAAGTTCAAAAGGATCTTAAAGATAATTAAGAACCCTAACTTTACAGGTTAGAAAACTTCCACCACCCAGGTCCAGTCCATCATCACCTCATACCTGGACTGTTGTTTGACCTCCCTGCCTCAAATCTGACCTTCCCACTCCAGTCCATTTTCCACTCAGCTATCAAGGTGATCTTCCTTAGCACAGATTTGACCATGTTACCCCCCACCCCCAGTCAGTAAATTCCAGTGACTCCGATTTACCTCCCAGATCAAATGTGAAATCCTGAGTCCTTCAAAATTCTTTATAACTCAGTTTTCTCCTATCTTCCTAGTCTTTTTACACCTTATTCCCTAGTTACACGCCACACCCCCATTCTGTAATCCAGAGGCTCCAGAGTCTTTGGATCTGCAATCTCTCTTGCTGTTCCTCAATTAAAACACTCCCATCTCCTGATTCTCAAGTATTTTCATTGGCTGTTCCCAATGCCCGGGATTCTCTCCTTCCTCATTTGTACCTCCTAGCTTCCTTGGCTTTCTTCAAATCCCAGTAAAATCTCAACTTCTGAAAGAAGCCTTTCTTGATCCCCCTTAATGCTAGTGCCTTCCTATTGCTGATTATATCCAGTTTACCCTGCACATATCTTCTTTGCACATGGCTGTTAACATGTTGTGTCCCCCATTAGACTGAGCTCCTTTAGAGCAGAGACTTTGTGGTTTTTGTTTTGGCCTTTCTTTGTGTACACAGGTCTTAGCACAGAGTCTGGCACATAGTAGGCTCTTCATAAATACTTGTTGGCTTAACTTGCTGAGTCTCAGAGTCACATGACTAGTTCAATGACAGTTAAGACTCAGGTCTCCTGATTGTCAATTCAATATTTTTGCCACTATACTTGACACTTTAAAGAAGAATTAAGGTTCAAGTGAGTAGGAAAAACTTTTCTTTGTGATACATTTCCTCCTTGACTTTTTGGCTTGCATTTATTTTTTTGAGATTAAATGAAGCCAAACAACCCTTTTGTGTTTGTACAGAATGTTCCTGTGGTGTGATACTCTGAATTTTCTTTGGACAACAATTCATTAATGTAACCAAGTGTAACAAAAGAGCACTGACCCAGGGTTGCTGAGGACATAACCTCCCCACTAAGAACACTCAACTTTGGGTACACACAAGAACTGGATTCTTTCCTAGAGGAACCTGGCCTCTACTGAGACCTCTGTGGATTTTATGCTATCTGGATCTTTATTCCCTGACCCTGGAGCCCTGGGGAAAATCACTTAAAGCTTAGGTTTGAACACAAAAGACTCATAAATAGAGACTTAAAACATGAAACTATAATTCCTAACACCTATTATACTCTCTTGGGAAGCTGATAGTTAAAATAGCAAATCAAGAGACTGTTAGTGAGACTGCTAAACAATCTTTTCACCTTCACCTTGGCTCTGTACTGTCTGTATAACTCCCTCAAGTCTATATCTCCTGAAAAGATAAGAAATGGCTTGGGCTTATCCTCCTGTTCTTGGTCATTTTCTTTGAGAAAGATATAGCTGCTGAAAGCTTCTCCTGTTTCTAATCAGCTCTTGACTGAGGGACCCAAGTTTACCCAACCTCTGAACTAATGAATTTGATTCAGACACTGGAATGACCCATCTCAAGATTACTGCTTGTTCACCTCTATCCAGGTAAGGAAACACAACGCAGAACAGACAGCAGGAAGTCTGAGGCCCTGTCTTATTTCCCATGAGGCCAAAGCACATTCTCTAACGTGATTAACTCTATTATATGAGCATTAGCTTTGTTAATAGAAGAATAAAGTAGGGGGATGTAAAGAGACAAGCTTTAATTTTCTCCTTGATTTGGGACTATACCAAGACATTGCTTCAGTTAAATACAACTTGTGTCTCTCTACCTCCTTCCCCTAAAACTATATTTTCTACTGAGATCAGCCTTACTACTCTTCCCCAGTCTCATTTCATTTTAGTTTACCCCTCCTATAGCTCACTGCATGGGATGTCTGGAGTGTTCAGGGAGTATTAGCACCACTGGTATGAGGGCTCCCTGAACTCTTTTCAGGGCTGCTCATCCACATTTAGTGTCCACCTGTCACCCAACTTACACCTGTGGCTCCAAGAAGCTGTAGCATGTGTAGTGGCCATACCCCAGTACAACCTTCTCATCAGATGAGCTTTACTGGGGTTGAGGGTAACCGACAGGCCTCAAACTAGTCAGTGTGGTAAGGGGATGTCTACCCCAAGCATGTGAAGACTTTCCTTGGTGGAGTGGGTGGACAAGATCAATTTGTTCCAACAGCCATGAAGGCAGCTGAAGCAGGTGCTATGGAGCACTTAGAGCTTGGTCAGACATCGAAAACACCCAGATCGTTGGATGGGTTCATTATATGATTCACGAGCCAGAACCACATATTCTGCTCTTTAAAAGACCTCTTCCAAAAGAACAGCAAAAATGAAGTTTATTTGGGTTCTTTGCTTAATTTTTTTTCAAAATGTGTATATATGGTAGTATTCAGTGAATACTTGAAAAAATGTACAAATCATTCATCCATACCTGTGCATGAGCTATATTCTTCACAGCAACAGAGCTCAGTTAAATGCCACTGCAAGTAGGGTGCTTTACGATGTTTAAGATACAATTTTTCTCTAGTCAATTTTCTCTTTAATATAAGTGCCTATTTGACTTCTCCTTGAATTACAATTGTTTAATAAAGTTCATGTGTTACATGTATGTCTGAGTACTTGGTAATTGGGGTAGGTGTTGATGTTCAAATTTCCATTGTTAATTTATGAATATGATGTACAGTTCTTTCAGTTGAGAGAGTGAGGCCGACAACTTTGTGCAACTCTGACTTACTTAAATCCAATTCACACACAAGTCAAGACATCACCCTATGATGTCATTGGGCCTCTTCAAAAACAAAACACAACAGCCTACTGCATGCACTCTTGATAATCCTCTGTCTGTAATAAAATCTCCTGTGTGTTCAACGTTTTCCTCCAGCTCTTGCTTCAACTAAAGGCTGGTTCTCCCTTAAAGATACTCTGCAATCCTTTTCCCTGATGGCCACTTCTACCACATCCTCAGATTCACAGGGCTAAGTGAAGGAGTTGGTATATTTCTGGCCCCACTGGCACTTCCAAATCATTCTACCACTCTCCTTCAATAACTTTTCCTCCTGAGAAATCAGTTCAAACACCCTTTCCCCAACCTTGTAACGGTCATCTACCTAAGTACCTACTGACCTCCTCCATAACTTTGTTATCTGCCTCACAGTTTTCCTCTATAGCCTGTCCCTTGCCATCACCCTTGAGATTTTAATGTTCATGTTGATAACCTATCTTATTCCTTGGCTCATATAATTCTTCAACCATCTCATCTCCAATGACCTTTCTTTACCCCAATTCAGCTGTACATTTTCATAGTCATAACAAATTCCCCATCATTTTATGGGAATGAAACACCTACAGAATCCTGAACTTCTAAGTTCTTTTCTCTGCCTACAGCCTCCGGTCCTTCTACTTCTCCCCTCTGCTCAGTCACATTATACCTTCTTATGATCTTTGGAGCCTTGAAGGACTGTCTCACTTTACTTGCTTCTACACCTATTTT